>NC_134800.1:50906186-50916186 GCF_046742065.1 Oratosquilla oratoria
GTATATATATTACGTAAGGTATTGGAAATGTGACATTATCTGGCACTTAAAGAGGGAACCGAGGTACGAAAGGCTGTTGAATGAAGGGGGGATATTGAAGAGGCGAACGAGAATATTAACCTTTTTAGATTGACAGTATTGGCTATCGTGCTGGGCAAACCCGTTAGAAGTTAACTAGATTCATAGTTTTTCTTTTATATTCATTCTCTTGCTGAAGGAGTTTAAAGAAGTGATCCTCATTTTAATAGTTAATTTCTAAGCAGAAAAACAAGAAATATTTTTATGATATTTGATGACATAACCTGTCCTGTGATTTGAGTAAAAATGATGATACGGGTTCAAAAACATATGTGTATTTGGATGTCCTTCGTGTAGAAATGTTTTGTCCACAATGTCCTCACCTCAGGAATTCCGTAATGGACTACTAACACGTTTCTGGCCATTTGCAACGTCATTGGCAAAAATTGTGTTTAAACACGGTACTGATGTTTGAGATGGATTATTTAATATTATTCTATTTTTTTGTACTATATATTGATTTTCTTTTGCATATTCATTGAATAAACTCCATTCTTCTATAAATATAAACGTGAATTGCATCATGTTGATATTTTTTGTTGCCAAAAATTTAGGTCTATGTTAACGATGTTTAAGTGTCAGAGCACAATACTGATGTTTGAGATGGATTATCTAATATTTTTTTTTTTTTGCAAATTGTATTGATTTTTTGCACATTCATTGAATGAACTCTATACTTCTATCAATATAAACGTGAATTGCATTATGTTGATATTTTTTGTTGTCGAAATTTTGGTCTATATTAACGATGCTTATGAAAATATAACTATGAAATATTATCTTTTAGAGATTTAATTTTCATCGCAAATAGGAGGATTTTTTTCTCAATGTCATTAGTATGCAGCTGGACATCAGTACGCTAAAAATGATCATTATTATCATTTTTTCATCATTAGTCGAAAACACGTGGAAAAACAATTTCAAGTATACAGAACACAATGGTGAAGTAGGAGTATCGTATGGCATAATTGACTATTTCTAATGAATAAAAAATATTGGTACATTGTGACAAGTTGATGAAGGTGGAAAAGAAGTCACGGGTCTAGTTCCGAGTTTCTGAGTTTATTCCTGACCGGTTTCGCCCTATGCTTCGTCTGAAGAAGCATAGAGCGAAACCGGTCAGGAATAGACTCAGAAACTTGGAACTGGACCCGTGAACGTATACTCGTACGTGTAACTCACCTATCATTCTAGGTAAGACATCGTTAACTTGTTCCTCATGAATTCTTTGACTCAAAACACACACACACACACACACACACACACACACACACACACACACACACACACACACACACACACACACACACACACACACACACACACACACACACACACACACACACACACACACACACACACACACACACACACACACAAACACACACACACACACACACACACACACACACACACACACACACACACACACACACACACACACACACACACACACACACACACACACACACACACACACACATATATATTTTTTTTCTTGATCAAATCTACTAACCTACATTAGAAACCAACAACCCTCCTTTTTCTTGTATGTCTCCTTTTTTCGCTATATTTCATTTTTTCTATATTTTCATATATATGTTTATTGTACTACCTACTTATCTAACTCCCCATATATGTTGTTCCACCTGTTTAGCTGTATATTCATCTGTCTCTCTTTGATTGCCTGTTACCTTTCCGATACAAACATGTAACAATTGTCTCCTTTCTATATTCACCTTTATCTCTCCCAATTCTCTATTTCTCCTTGGCTTCTGTCGTGAAATTTCCCTCCTTCCAACGTATTTAAACAAGATGGATATGACGAGTTAAACACCATATGAGGACGGAGCCTTTATTTGTACGACGTTTCGCTTATTACAGCTTTTTCAAGTACAAGTTGAGATACATATGCTTGAGATTAAATAAGGGGAAAGGAGGGAACGGGGAGAGAAAAGAAGAAGGGGGGAAGGAAGAGGAGGAGGAGGAGGAGGAGGAGAGGAGGAGAAGGTGGGGGGGATTGAACACTGGGAAAGGATGAGAAGAAAAAGGTTGAGAAGAAAAGATGGATATGGTAATAGCAACCTTTGCATTCCTAGCTGCTGCCCATCCTTGGAATCATTATTATTTTAAAATGTGAAAAATTTAAACTTATTAATTATACATAATTAATAACACTAATTACACAAGATATCGGCGTTATTTCAAGAGGATCTCTTCCTGACATGTGCCGGCACTCTTAATTAAACCTGGAGGGCGGTGCAGACTGCCACTGTCTCTTGAATGTCAACAACGTAATCTTAAATTGTTTGTGACTTAGTCATCCACTCTAATAACAATTAATCATCTCCTCGGAAAGAAATACATTGCAGATCACATAGGCTGAATGAAATATTTTGGTAAACGAACGAAAAAGTCCACTATTCACCCCCATAAAGAACGCCTAACACTTATTAACCAGGACATGCCAATCCTGAATTTGAGATAATGAAAATTCACACTATGATATAAGGTGGGACAGGAATACCTTCTTAGTTTTGAGGAAACAAATACCAGAGGTAAATGCAAGGGTAGTGGGTCAGGGATTGGAGATGGTTAAAGAAAATGGAGAAAAGTGGGAGGTGAGCCAGCTGTTATTTGCGGACGACACTGCGCTTGTGGCAGGATCGGAGGAGGGATTGAGGAAGTTGGTGACAGAGTTTGGGAGAGTATGTGATAGAAGAAAGCTAAAGATAAATGTGGGTAAAAGTAAGGTGATGAGATGTACAAGGGGACAGAGTGGCAGCAGGCTGGAAGTGAGCATTAAGGGAGAGCGACTGGAGGAAGTGAATAGTTTTAGATACTTGGGTGCAAATGTGGCAGGAAAAGGTGGAGTGAAGGTGGAGGTAGAATGTAGATTGAGAGAAGCGAGTAAATGCCTTGGTGGATTAAAGAGTGTAATGAGGAATAGACATCTGGGAATGGATGCTAAGAGGAGACTGTATGAAGGAGTGATTGTGCCAACAGCACTGTATGGGGCAGAAATATGGAACATAAGAGAGGAAGAGAGAAGGAGTTTGAATGTGTTTGAGATGAGGTGTCTGAGAAGTATGATGGGGGTTACTAGGCTGGATAGAGTGAGAAATGAGGAGGTGAGGAAGAGAACAGGGGTGGAAAGGGAGTTGGGAGATAGGGTTGATGAAAGAGTATTAGGATGGTTTGGACACATGGAAAGAATGAGTGAAGAAAGACTAGTAAAAGAGGTATGGAAGGCAGATGTGGAGGGAGTGAACATGAGGGGACGTCCTAGGATGGATGGGGTGAAGGGGGCTTTGGGGAAGAGGGGAATGTCTGTTGAGGAAGGACGGGAGAGGACAGAAGACAGGGGTGAATGGAGAATGGTTGTATATGGATGATGTTGTGATGCATGAGGTGGAATGGGTGGGGGGATGGGGGGTGAGGTAGTTTGTTTGAGCAAAATTTTGACGCAGCCCGAAGGGATTTTTCCCGTCTTCTCCTTTTATGCATGGGAGGACGGAGAGGGGAAGTCACCGATTTAATGAAGCGGCCTTGCTGTGGATGTGCTGTGTCTTGCGACACTGCTTCTGACCCAGGGTAGTGGACAAGGTGCGGGGATGACCCGTCATCCAGGAGGTGCTAAGATAAGAGGGAGGGTTGAGGGGTGTGGAGTGTATTCAGGGAAGGAAAGGGTGGGAATGATTTTATGCCTTTTCCTTTTTGGCTACCTCCCTTGTAAGGGGGAAAAAGCCTGGGTATATGTATGTATGTAAATACCATTGTTATTAAACATTGCTAAAAGATATCATACAATAAATGATAAAATATATTCTCTTAGATCTAAATATATATATATATATATATATATATATATATATATATATGTATATATATATACATATATATATATATATACACATATACATATATATATATACATAAATATATATGTATGTATTTATATATAAACATATATATATATATATATATATATATACATATTTTTTCACCTTCACTTTATCTTGCCTGTACTAGAGAAAAATAGAATGAAGAAAGTTACACCACGTGGCATTTAGATGAAACCGAGATTGTTACCTTTGCCCTCTGTGCAGAGACTGCCAGAGGAAATAGTGATAGTTGAAAACAGTACATTTATATTTAAGTCTAACACATGAAATCCTTTTTTCCACGTGAGCATAAATCATGACATGAACAAACTTCTAAACCACTTTTCCCCTTGTTGTAGGAAATACTGTGTTCGCGTAGTGACTATCACCTCGAACGTTCGAAGAGGACTTGCATTTAAGCCTGTGATCCCGCTTCCTGTAACCCTGTAATCTATGTAATCGGCGAGCAGGACTTCCTGTAATCCTGTAATATGGCCCAAGTCACAATTCCTATAGCGAGCAGGGCTAAGCTTTTAAGATTTTCTCTCGGAAAGGCAAGAAGCTTCTGGACTCTGAGGCTTCGAGGAGAGGCGCTTTCTTAATTCCCTTCAGGTCCGAGGTCAAACCCTGAACTGCTGAAGGATTTTTTTTCAAGAGGTGTTTAACCATTTCATTCTAAGAGTTTATACTTTGGAGTGAAAATGCTTATCGTTAGAACGGATTATGTAAAGTTAAATGTCGGAAAAAAAAAAAAAATTCTTTGCCTCAGCACATGAATTGACCCTCAGATCTTTAGAGTAGCCGACATTAGCAAAACAAAATGTGTTGATATCTACAGTGACGAATGGATTTAATGTGTAAATGTGTATATATATGTATATCTGCACAATTGTTCACAGGATTTCCTGAACACTTCTAGAGGCATCTGGCATCCGTCAGACTTCTATTTACAGTACTTAAGAACAACGTAGTAATGATTTATGAATAAAAGGTTTACGTTTTATCGTGACAGCTGAGTAGTCCAACTAAAACCAAACTATAAGAAACCATGTATAAGAAAATATTAGGGAACTAGTATTTTTACAGAAGTAATCATTTTAAATCGTTATTACACAGATTTAAGATTAAAGTCGTGAAGGGTGTAGTATTTAAGAATTGGATCCTTTGTAATTGCCAAATTAGTCGAATTCATTCATCCTAATGCTGACTACATAACAACAACTTCGTGTAACTGGCAGTATTCAGCTAGAGAATAGTAAAGGCAACGGAAATATAAGAGAAATAAGTTGGTTATCATAAGCAACACAGGTGACTGATTAGTATGAATTGCCTCCAAACATAGTTATCAAGAAATAGACATTCAGACCGTGAGGAAGTGGGTATTTCATAAACTGTTATTAACAAAACTTCTTGCTTTTTGTGTATCGAGATGTTTCTCATGCCTGTCTTCTTGATGCTAATAACTGGAGACTGACACACCAAATTCTTTTTTCCACAACTCAGTCTCATACACGCGCTCTTATATCCTCTAAGTTATTTTTGTCTTGTTACTCAACAAACTTAAGTTTAATTTGTCGTTAACATATCTAGGGTGGAAAACCTTAGTGTCGACATTTAATATTCACTCCAACAATCTATCCACGTTTGGTTTGGAATTTGATTTTGGTGTTTTTATGCGACGATACGTACCTAGGCTAGTGTGGTTCATTCCTTTAAGGTTGCCCTGAACATCATTGTGAACTGATCCGTCGGTTTGTAGAATCCCACACAAGTTCGTTGTTGAAAGGGTCATTTCATTTACATATGTTGCGTTATGTTGTTATAGATGCTGTGCTAAGCTGGGCAGCTTTACTTCCATGACCGTTCCTATCCTTGCCTCCTTATCCATTAATCTACACCATTTGTTTTCATACCCACCTCACAACCAGCCCAAAGAGGTCTCATATACATTATTTTGCACTACCGTAACCCTGACTCGTCCCACTTCGTTCGTCCTACTCTCGACCTTGATTTTTAGTACTACCATCTAAATTATTATTACTGCTACTACTAAGACTACTATGGCTACTTCTTTTTTCCATCCTTGGGGAACTGTGTGGTAAAGGCAGTCAGAATCTGAGCTGTTTATCTACTACTACAATAACCACGTTTACGGCTACTATACACACACACACACACACACACACACACACACACACACACACACACACACACACACACACACACACACACACACACACACACACACACACACATATATATATATATATATGTATATATACACGTATAAATTTATGTGTGTATATGAATACACACACACACACACACACACACACACACACACACACACACACACACACACACACACACACACACACACACACACACATACATACATACATACATATACCAAGGCTTTTTCCCCCTTCCAAGGGAGGTAGCCAAAAAGGGAAAGGCATAAAAACACTCCCACCCATTTCATCCCTAAATACACTCCACACCCCTCCCACCCTTCCTCTCATCTGAGCACCTCCTGGATGACGGGTCATCGCTGCACCCTGCCCACCGCCCTGGGTCAGAAGCAGTGTCGCAAGACACAGTACATCCACAGCAAGGCCGCTTCATTTAATCGGCGACCCCCCCTCTCCGTCCCCCTTTGCATATAAGGCGAGGACGGGGAGAAATCCCTTCGGGCTGCGTCAAAATTTACTCACACATACTACCCCACCCCCCACCCCCCCGCCCATTCCTCCTCATGCAGTCACAACATCATCCATATACAACCATTCTCCACTCACCTCTGTCTTCCGTCCTCTCCCTTCCTTCCTCAACAGACATTCCCCTCTTCCCCAAAGCCCACTTCACCCCATCCATCCACCTCATCCTAGGACGTCCCCCTCATGTTCACTCCCTCCACATCTGCCTTCCATACCTCTTTTACTAGTCTTTCTTCACTCATTCTTTCCATGTGTCCAAACCATCCTAATATTCTTTCATCAACCCTATCTCCCAAATCCTTTTTCACCCCTGTTCTCCTCCTCACCTCCTCATTTCTCACTCTATCTAGCCTAGTAACCCCCACCATACTTCTTAGACACCTCATCTCAAACACATTCAAACTCCTTCTCTCTTCTTCTCTTATGTTCCACGTTTCTGCCCCATACAGTGCTGTTGGCACAATCACTCCTTCATACAGTCTCCTCTTCGCATCCATTCCCAAATGTCTATTCCTCATTACACTCTTTAAACCACCAAGGCATTTACTCGCTTCTCTCAATCTACATTCTACCTCCACCTTCACTCCACCTTTTCCTGCTACACTTGCACCCAAGTATCTAAAACTATCCACTTCCTCCAGTCGCTCTCCCTTAATGTTCACTTCCAGTCTACTGCCACTTTCACCCCTTGTACATCTCATCACCTTACTTTTACCCACATTTATCTTCAGCTTTCTTCTATCACATACTCTCCCAAACTCTGCCACCAGCTTCCTCAATCCCTCCTCTGACCCTGCCACAAGCGCAGTGTCGTCCGCAAACAACAGCTGGCTTACCTCCCACTTTTCTCCATTTTCTTTAACCATCTCCAATCCCTGACTCACCACCCTAGCATTCACCTCTCGCACCACCCCATCCATGTATAAGTTGAAAAGCCAGGGCGACATAACGCATCCTTGACGAAGTCCCACCCCTACTTCAAACCACCCACTCTCTCCATTTCCAATCCCAACACACGCTCTACCCTCATAAAAACTCCCGACAGCTCCCAAAAGCTTTCCTCCTATCCCACAAATCTGCATAACCTCCCACAGTGCCCCCCTGTCCACCCTATCACAAGCCCCTTCCAGATCCATAAAAGCCCAAAAAAACATCCTTCCCCTTTCCTATAGCTTTCTCACATATCTGTCTTACCACAAAGATCTGATCTACACAACCTCTACCCGTCCTAAATCCACACTGTTCCTCACCAATTACTCCTTCTGTTCCTCTCCTAATCCTCTCAATTAAGATCCTCCCATACGCCTTCCCTACTACACTCAACAGGCTAATCCCTCTGAAATTACTACATTCACACTTGTCCCCTTTTCCCTTGTAAAGAGGAACTATACAGGCACTACTCCAGTCCTCCGGTACTCTACCCTCTCTCCAGCAAACATTAAATAACCTCACCAACCAGTCCACCATCACTGAACCTCCCTTTTTCAGACATTCTGCATGACATCCATCCAGACCAGGTGCCTTATCTGCTTTCATCATCTTTACAACGCATATATAAATACATATATATATAAATATATATATATATATATATATATATGTATGTATATATATATGTATATATATGTATATACAGTATATATATGTATATATATATATACCTACATATATGCATATATGTATATATGTAGACTGTATATATACCTATATATGTCTATGTATATATATATATGTATATATATGTATATATATATATACATATATGTATATATATATACATACACATATACATGTATATATACATACATATGTTTATATACATATATATATATATATATATATAAACATATTTACATATATATACATATATATATATATATATATGTTTGTCATTTTGACATTTTGGAAATAAACTCTCCTACTGGGATTCGAACCCTCGCCAGAGCGGCTTCCTTCGTAGAAGGCGAAGATCGTACCGTCACGCCACCTCAACACTTCAAAACAGAACGAATTAGTTCACGGACTAATCATTCTGCCGAGGGCACTCGGGTGGAACGTGGTATGTACTGTATTTCATCAAATCCTTTATGCAGGCTAGTCTTCCGACAAGTGTGTCATTTCGGCATTTTGGAAATAAACTCTCCTACTGGGATTTAAACCCTCGCCAGAGCGGCTTGCTTCGTAGAAGGCGAAGATCGTACCGTCACGCCACCTCAACCCTTCAAAACAGAACGAATTAGTTCACAGACTAATCTTTCTGCGGAGGGCCCTCGTATTAGTTTATATATTCATGTATTTTTGTATTTTCTGTTTTCACTCCGTTTTTATGTTTTTTTTCGTGTTGTTATTTTCTTCCTCACGTTTTATTTATTTTGTTTTTGTTTTTGTATCTGTTTTTTTCACTGTATATTTTCTACCACTTTTTCTGATTTTTTTTTTTCTTTAAGCGCCCCATTGTGTATGGCGAGTGGGGTGACCGAAAGATGTTTGATGGGCATTTATGGACAGCGGGAAGTGAGTAGTGAGTACCCGTCGGCTGCTACGGATCTTGACGAAAGAAGGGTGAAGACGGGTGTACAGTATGGGACCGCGCCAGAGCAGGAGGAACTGCAGCAGCCGAAGACCCGCCCGAGACGACGACGCCAGTCCTGAGGCTCGCGAGGTTCCTCGGGAGACTTCCCGGGTCCATCCGCCGCCCAAGGAGCTCCTCTTCCCGGGAGCTCCTTCTATGCCTGGGGGGCGAAGGAAAGGGCCCGGGGAATTTATATATAATTAAAAATAAACTTCATTCAATTTGGAACTTTTGTCAGTTTTTGGCCGAGCCAACAGAATTGATCGAGGTACTATGTTTCCCGACATTTTGAAGAATGGGCGTATAAGATATTGTCTTCGCGTTCTTCTTCTTCTTCTTCTTCTTCTTCTTCTTCTTCTTCTTCTTCTTCTTCTTCTTCTTCTTCCTCGCGTTCTTCTTTGCGTTTTTCTTCGCGTTCTTCTTCGCATTCTTCTTTGCGTTCTTCTTTGCGTTTTTCTTCGCGTTCTTCTTCGCATTCTTCTTTGCGTTCTTCTTCGCGTTCTTCTTCGCGTTCTTCTTCGCGCTCTTCTTCCTCGCGTTCTTCTTCTTCGCGTTCTTCTTCGCATTCTTCTTCTCATTCTACTTCGTGTTCTTCTTCGCGTTCTTCTTCATGTTCTTCTTCGCGTTCTTCTTCGCGTTCTTCTTCGTGCTGGAACTTTTGTCAGTTTTTGGCCGAGCCAACAGAATTGATCGAGGTACTATGTTTCCCGACATTTTGAAGAATGGGCGTATAAGATATTGTCTTCGCG
>NC_134800.1:50921186-50936186 GCF_046742065.1 Oratosquilla oratoria
AAGACTCCATTAACTCTCGAATTCACCCCTCAGTCGAACAGAATCGACTAGTGTCTAAAACAAAAAATCTATAAGATATAAAACTCTAGGGAAAGATTAATGATAGATCAATGATAGTCACCTCACTATTTAGATTTTACAATGTAATGTCACTATTTTCCCGCTGTAGCTAGATTATCTTATTCAGCCGAGGGGTGGTCTATACCCGGCCAAAAACTAGCACCAGATCCGTGTCCACGAAATCTCATACATATTCGTCCCATACATTGCGCCCTTTCGTATGCCAGTGTTCAGAGGCTCTGTTCCTTTTGTTTGTTACGATACCTATGTACACATGCTTCAGCTGTAGTATCACATCCACCCGTGATGTCTAAACGGACTCTATACTTACAGACCACACCTTCCCTTGTTACAAACTGAGGCGCCTCATCGCCACACCTCTCTCCTCCCTCCCACCCCTCCCATCTGCTCTTTAACCCCTCCATCTATATCATCTCCTCCTTCTCCTTCTCCTCCAACTCCTCCTCTTCCTCCTCCTTCTCCTTCTCCTCCAACTCCTCCTCTTCCTCCTCCTTCTCCTTCTCCAACTCCTCCTCTTCCTCCTCCTCCTCCTTCTCCAACTCCTCATTCTTCTCCTACTCCTCCTCCTCTTCCTACTCCTCTTTCTTCCCTTTTATTCTTTCTTTCTCTTCTTTGTCCTCTGCCTACTCTTCTAACTTTTCTTCCTCTTCCTCTTCCTCTTTCTCTTCCTCTTCCTCCCCTTTTCTTCCTTATCTTTCTTCTTTTTCCCTTCTTCCTCTTCTTCTATCTCCTCCGCTCCATTTTACTTCCTTCTCTCTTCCATCTTTTTCTCTGCTTCCTTTTCTCCTTTGCCTTCTCTTCAATCTCTTCCTCCTCCTCATCCCCTCCTCCTCTTCCTCTTCCTCCCCTTTTTTTCCTCATCTTCCTTCTTTTCCCCTTGTTCCTCTTCTTCTATCTCCTCTGCTTCATTTTACTCCCCTCTCTCTTCCATCTTCTTTTTCTCTGCTTCCTTTTCTCCTTTGCCTTCTCTTCAATCTCCTCCTCCTCCTCCTCCTCCTCCTCCTCCTCCTCCTCTTCTTCCTCCTCCTCCTGTTCTCTCTCCTCCTCCTGTTCTTTCTCCTCCTTCTATTCCTTATCTTCTTACTATTCCATTAACTACTCCTCCTCCACTTCCTCCTCTTCTCCGGATTTTCTTATTTCTGTTCTTCCTGTTTGTCTTCCTAACCTAACCTAGCCTTCCTCTTCTCTTCTGCTTTCTTTTCCAACTCTTCTTCTCCTCCTTCTCCTATTCCTTATCTTCTTACTACTTCTCCACTTACTACTCCTCTCTTTTCCTCTTCTTCTCCTATTTCTCTTATTTCTCTTCTTCCTCTTCTTCTTCCTTTCCTTCCTCTCCCTTCTCCTTCTATTCGTCGTTTGCTCTCTTTTCTATCTCCCCCTTCTCTTCCTCTTCTTCCTCATCCTTTTCTTTCTCTTTCGTATATTTCTTTTTCTCCTCTTTCTTTTCCTCGTTTTCTTCCTCTTCCTTATTTTCATCCTTCTCCTTCTCTATTTTCTCTTCATTCAGAATTTCTTGCTTTACCTTCCTACTCATCTTGTCCACACATTTTTCTTTGTCCTATCCTATTTTGTTTTACCTCCCCTATACTCTGCTCCCTTCCACATTTTTGCCTTAACTTTATTTTCTTTCCTCTCTCTCCTTAACCTCCTTAAATCATTCCTTCCTTCCTTTTCCTTTCACCTTATCTTACCTAATAAGTCTTTACCTACATTTCATTATCTTTTCCTTTCGGTCGGTAACCCATCCCAAATTTTCCTATCCCCTCTTCTCTGCTCTCTACCCCTCACCCCCGGCACCTCTCTTACCGTGTCCCTCCTCTCTTTCCTTCCCATTCGGCTCTTCTCCTTCACTTTCGTTCCCAGCCGTACAAGGGCCTTGGTTCCCTCAGAAGAAGCCTCTAACTGCGAAATTCATCTAGATCTGGAGGATTTAGCGAGCACCGTCATATGCCATATACTGCGAGCGAGAGAGGGAACCTTCTACTCGGATCGCGTATGGGGGCTGAGAGAGGGACCCTTTTCGCTGCCCGGATTGGCGGCTATGGCTTTAATGACGGCTGGGGGGATTCATATCCTGGTCCTTGAAATGACCCCGATGAGGAAAAGTTGAAGGCTTATCTCTTGAAGTTTGAAATGCCAGTCAACTTTGCCTGTTTATTTCTATACAGATGTCTGTTGGTTACAAAAAGAGTTAGGTGGGCAGTTGGATCGAGGTAGGAACAAGATGAAGAAGAAAAGAGGAAAAGAATAAGGTGATTATGAAAAAGGGGTGTGGAAATATAGTGGTATATTCATACATACATGCAGACACAAGCACACACACACGCACACACACACACACACACACACACACACACACACACACACACACACACACACACACACACACCACACACACACACACGCACACACACACACACACACACACACACACACACACACACACACACACACACGCACGCACACACACACACACACACACACACACACACACACACACACACACACACACACACACACACACACACACACACACACACACACACACACACACACACACACACACACACACACACACACACAAATATATATATATATATATATATATATATACATATATATTTATCTATATACATATATATATATCTATACTCTATATATATATATATACATATATATATATGTATATATATGTATGAATATGTATATATAGTGTGTGTGCGTGTTTGTGTATGTGTTTGTGTGTGTGTTTGTGTGTGTATATGTATGTGTGTGTGCGTGTGTTTGTGTTCTTGGATCATGTGTTGGAGTCGTGATCGACAGCTAGTTCCCTCCCGGAAGAGAGATCAGAGCTCGTATATGACCTATCTATGGATAATGCTGTGACCCTACACGAGCACACACCCCAACTCCCCACCCACGAGAGTTGGAGTAACGACACGCAGCACAGTAATACTGAAAGTATTCCAGCCCTGTATGTGTGTGTTTGTATAAATGTGTGCGTGTTTGTGGGATTATGTATGTACATATATATATATATAACTATCTCGTCTATATAGAGAGTAGGAAAACAGAAAAGAGTGTGGATAAGTGATTTTGAACATAATTTTCTATAACCATGTCGTCTGGATAAAATGTAGAAAGTGGAAAAGAATGAATTTAACAGAAGTATAAAAACTTGAGTCTATCAAAAAGTTAGAAAGTGGTGCGAGGAAGACTTGATGCCAATTGTGTTGCCAAAACTATCCAAGATGCGTAACATTATGAAAACATTTCTATACTTTGTGAAACATACCAAAGATGGAGATATTAGCGCTCATAAATGAAATCTCAGCATTCTTCGAGAAACTATAATTACAGAACAAATTTGAATTGGCAAACAGTTAAAGTTGAATATATTTTTTTAAGTCTGCTCCAATTCCATGGTCTATTTAATACACTATCACTTGATATCACCTCTCTATTATCACAGTCAACTGACGAACCAATAGCCTCTACCAGTGTTATATTAGTACCATCAGCATAGTCTAGCACCACTATAAGATCACGGCATACCAACAAACTCTCTATACCATCCATAGTATGTCTATTTTTATCTGTATTACAGTGTACGGTATATTTACAGTGTATAGGTATTTTACATTGTCAGATTGGATGGTGTGCTTGATTAAAAATACAAAGCTACATTATTCCTCTTTCTTTCGTAATGTAATTGTTGATGGCAGCAACTACAAATCTAGTATCGGTAACTGCAGACAATCGGCATTAACGGACCGATGTTCTCCCCATTTTGTCCGTTAAATCCAAGGATATATGTATATATATATATATATATATATATATATATATATATATATATATATATACATATATATGTATATATATGTGAATAGAAACACAGGAGTCTTAGTATCTTTTTATTCCTGACTATGTAGGTATATGCTTTATCAAAGGAATGACTAGTTTCGCGAAACTAGTCATTCCTTTGAAAAAGCATACCTGCGAAACTAGTCAAGAATAAACTCAAGACTAAGGACTCCTGTGTTTCCTATTCCGCTTACGTCAACCTGTCAGAATGTCTCAACGTATATATATATGTATATATATATATATATATTTATATATATGCATATCTATATGCATATATATATATATATATATATATATATATATATATATATATATGCATATCTATATGCATATACTATATAATTGTATATATATATATATATATAATATATATATATATATAATATAAATATATTCATTTTACGGACAAAATATATAACAATAACAGTGATAAAGAAAAAAAAGAAGAAATATGTAAATAGAAATAAATAAACATACTTTTCATAATCACGTACGAACACCGTCCTCTAATACAATGTTCTTCTCTCCTCTCCCCATATCCCCTCCACCCCACCCTAGTTCGCCACAGACTTCCCCACCCAGCCCATTCCTTGTTTTACGGCCCCGCCGACTTGGGCGCCATCTGAAAGATACATTTAGATAGCCAGGTGCCCAGATTGCCGACCGATATAGTAGGTAAAGATTACATAGATAAGAACAACGATACATAAGTTCGGATTTGTGGGGTGATTACTGATGGAAACGCACTTGCTCAAACAATTTATAGACAAAGCTCATAGAGTGACCGATGTCTGATAATACCACGGGAACGGGAGTTTTGACCGAAAGCTTGTCCACGAGTTGCATATGCGATCAGCAATGTTTGGATGTGTGTGTGTGTGTGTGTGTGTGTGTGTGTGTGTGTGTGTATGCGTGTGTGAACGCAAGCGTATGTGTGCGCACACGCCTGTGTATGTATGTGCGTATCCATCTGTGATCGAACGTATTCTAAATACATTGTGTACATAATACATTCCTATACAAGATTAGGCAACGGAGGAGGCGGAAGTAGATGAAAGGAGTGCAAAGAAGGAAGGAGGACCTGATGGTCCTTCGTTGCCTCAGTGGTTTACGGGTAAAGTCATAACCAGTCCCACAATGCCCCGGCAAAGGCGGAGTTGTAGAGTCATGTTACATTGTTGCGTGGGAGGTGTGACCGCCTCCCAGAGCGCGCATAGGGTCCCTTCTCCAATTTAGGCATATATAAAAAAATTAAAAAAATATATATATATATATATATATATATATATATATATATATATATATATATATATATATATATATAAATAAATAAATAAATACATAAATAAATAAAATAAAATAAAATAAAATAAATGAATAAATAAAAAATATAAATAGCTAAATAAAATAATTAAATAAATAAATAAATGAATAAATGAATAAATAAAATAAATAAATGAATAAATAAATAAATAAAGAATAATTAAAATATATAAATAAATAAATAGATAAATAAATAAAATAAATAAATGCAAGACGACTAGACTATGAAAAGTATTAGGAATAACCATGAAAATAGAGATAGGTGGAACTAGTGGTAAGGATAGTGGTTTTTTATTAAGTCACACACTTAACATATTTGTATCAGCTGTCTTTAGCGGTTTTTCCTTTAGTTTAGTAAAAGGTTGGTTACTGTTATTGCTATATTGTAAAGCATATCAGGTGCCCAGAGGTTATAGAATGGTGTACTGAGGTTTCGTTAATTAAAGACTCACAAATCCAGGCCATTTTATGAAGAGAAAGATCAGCGATGTGACTACATACTAAATAACAAAAACTCACACCTATAATATCATATACATGCATACATTCATGTATACTAGCATACTCTAACACACATACAAAACACACAGAAATAAATGTACGCACACAAACACACACACCCACACGCGCACGCACACACACACAACACACAACACACACACACACACACACACACACACACACACACACACACACACACACACACACACACACACACACACACACACACACACACACACACACCACAACTCGATGGTGTAGGGGTACCATTCACGACAGCTAATTCAGTAATCTCAGTTTGACTCCCACAAAAGACTGAAATATTTCAGTATTTCAGTTTCGCTGCACTTCGAGCAGGTACTCCAAATTTGGCAGGAAAGGAGTTCTGTATCTGTGTGCGTATTTGTGTGTGTAAGGTCGCATTACCCAGATATCGGTCCATACATGAGTTCCGAACTTTAATCTGGGAAGGTATTAACTGTTGATCGCGTGATCTAAAGCCAGGGCAAGTCGCTGGAAATACGGCGCGCGCGAACACACAACACACACAATGGATGTCAAACCATCGGCGACAACTAGTTGTCTTCAAGGGGTATTTACAGCTCGAATCCACTGGGGGGGTGAATACTGGAGAAAATGTTTTACAAGCTGATTAAGGTTCTATACATCAAACAACCCAAATACACCTGAAATATCGAACCACTTTGGATATATCAAAATAATAACCAATATTTGGGAAACAGACAAAAAAAAAAAAAAAACAAAAAAAAAAAAAGGATGAACAGATCTCATCGGTCGTTCCACTTTTCCCAGAAGCACCGGCCCACGGATTTACACTAGTTTGAACAAACTCGTATTTCCCCGAATAGTAAATATTCTTTCTATTTAAAACAATAATAATCGAATCTCCGGGTGATTTCCTCTGATAAACGCTCTTGGGTAAAATAGCGATTACTTGCAAGTAAAACCAATTATATTAAGCAGGCCGCTATAATTCAGCAAGGAAGCACGGCTTTGCTAAGATGACGTAAAAGACCTGTTGCAGCTTTTGCCTTTGTCCTTTCTTTTATGAGAGCCAGTAAAAGGTACAAGTACCCATGAGGAATCGAGCGCGGGCCCTTTCCTTCGCGATCTGGACCCATAAGAGTATAAGAATGAGGGAGACTATAAGAGAACAGAAGGTCTACACCTTTCATCCGTATTCATAAAAGTCATCTAATCTTCTCTACAAATAAATCAATAAATTTCTCAGGCGCTTACTACATGGTTACTAAGTCTATTCCATTAGTTAACCACTCAACTGGTAAACCAAAATTTGTCTATTTCTTTCTTAAACCTAAATATGTCCAATTCAAACCCATTACTACAAGTCTTACCCTGCTGTCTTAACATGATGACCTTGCCTGTATCACTCTTAAAACCCTTGACCCATTTGAATACCTCTATTATATCAACTCGTACTCTACATCTTTCTAGAGAATGAAAGTTAAGGTGCTTAAGTCTGTCTTCAAAGTTGTCCTAACTCTTACAGGATATTTCCGGCTGCCTACAGACGATTTTATTCAGCTGGAAGTCTCCTTACCACCCCCGTGGCTAAGAGTGGATGAAAAATCTACCTCTGATAAATTATAATCTATTCCCGTTATGTACCCCTTTTTTACACTGTTCCCCTGTCAACCGTTCTCACGTGGAATTATTTGGAACTGAGAGAACGGTGTTGGGCTTTGCGTTGGCACCAAAAACTCTCCCTCTTTGGACAGAACATGGGAAGGATTTAACAAGCTGCTCTGGCGTAGACTTTTTCATCTCGAGGGACATTAAGGAACATCATGTTTCTGCAGATCGTGAACGTTTCCACTTCACCCGCGAGCATGGTTCAACTCCACATCGAAAAACCAACGAACAAAAAAAAAAATAAAAAAAAAAAAAAAAACTCAAGCATTTTTTTCATACTCAGTTACCTATGTCCAATTCATCTTGAAAATCAAAAGATAAACGCAACATAATTCTAGAACATTTTGCACCTAGAAATGGCTAGAATGCGACCAAAAACACAGAAATGAAAATACATAAATGTTTTAATGGATTTTGCTCAGCGTTTTCATCTTTAATGTAAGAAATGGCCCCCCCCCCCCCCCCCCCCCCCCCCCCCCCCCCCCCCCCCCCCCCCCCCCACCCCCCCCCCCCCCCGCTACAAATTACCACCTTCTTCACTTTGTTTGAATGTAATAACAAATTATCTTCAATATATTGCACAACATACGTACACATACACACACACATAAATACACACACACACACACACACACAACACACATACCACACACACACACACACACATCACACATACCACACCACACACACACACAACCACACACACCACACACACATTCACACAGTTTAGATAAAATGAGATATGAAGACTGGACACCACGAGTATAGCTCCCCTTCCCGTAAAAAACAACTAGGTAAATACAACTAGGTAAATACACACACACACCACTCGCACACGACACACGCGCGCGCGAGCGCGCGACGCACGTAACGCACGCACGAGCACGCACGCACACACACACACACACACACCCACACACACACACACACCCACACAGACACGCACACGACACACACCCGACAAACGCACGCACGCTACGCACGCACGCACACACACGCACGCACGCGACTGAAAACAGCCCGCACGCACATCACGCATACACGTACACACGATAAACACCACACACATACACGCACACAACAACATATACACGACACATCTTTAAAACACATTTCAAATAGATGGCGATATACACACACACATACACACACACCACTGGACGCACACACGCAAACACACAACACCTACACAAAAAAGATACACACACACACACACACACACACACACACCCACACACACTGCACGCCACACACACACCGCGACGCGCTCGGATTGTATTTTAGTGAAACTTTCAAAAACCCCACGTGAGAGGGTCAAAAATCGACGTATAATTTCCATGCTGTTGGTTTGTTTGTTTTGTTGTGTGTTTTTTTTTTTTGTACACGTACATCTGTGTTACAATGTTCGTGTGTGTGGGTGGGGATGTGTATATGAGTGTGTGTATGTATGTGTGCTCTGTCCATGATGGTTTTGTGCACTCATATGTGATTGTACTTATCTATAGGATGCCATCTTGATCTCATTGTTCTCACGCACTTTTATACCCTTTTCGTAATCATTAACTAAGTCTTGGGGGGATAAAAATGTGTCTACTATAAATACCACAGAACACGAAGAAGTATGTCCTGTAATCACAACTTGTCAAAAAATTATCGTGTCGTAGTGCCATTCCGTCTGCTTATGATGGCTCACAACAGAAATCGTGAGTTTATACATCTTGACCTTGTTGCCTTTAGCCTATCTCGTAGTGTATAATTATGTCAGCTCTTGAGGGTACTGATAAAGAGCGGGTACTAATTTAGTAAGGCTAGTACTGTTCTTGTATCCTTGATCGGCTAAGCTAGACCAACATAAGGACATAAGAATGAAGGAGAGCTGCTGAAAGAGACCATGAGGCCTACACTAGCGTAGTTCCATGTCCATTGACCACTCTGTCATCCGGCCCATTCCATTTAAAGATGTCCTAAACCGTTTCTTAAAAACAACTGATAGTTTCAGCGCTCACTAACATGGTTATTTAATTCTATTAAATTCGTTGGCCACCCTTATTAGGTAAACCCAATTTTTGCCTTTTTCCTTCTTGTTAAATACTAAAATTTGTCCAATTTTAAAACCCATTACTGCGAGTCCTTGCCCTTTTGTCTCATATTAGGATGATTTTTGTTTGCGGTCACCTCCTTGTTAAAGGAATTTTGACCCCACTTGGAAAACACCTTTATGTTAGATCAACCCGCACAAACTGCGGTTCTTTCCCAGGAGAGTGTAAGTTGTAAGATGTCTAAGCTCTCTCTTCGTAAGGTTAGAAATTTCCTGAGGCACTTTGTGTTCATTTTGTTCATTCTCCTCTGTGCTGATTCTACATCAATTGATATGCCGATTCTATAAGACGGAGACCAAATACTATTACCGCAGGGGGATAGGTAGGATGGGTCTAACTAATGCTAGATAGAGTTTGATAATTACCTCTGCACTTCTATTCGTTACCGTCCAAGCAATGAAAATATTTATTCCTTGGTGCTTAATGACCACTGTTTCCTGGATTTAAGGTTCAGGACTTCACTAGAACTCACAAGTCCTCTCTCGCACTCGAGTTTTCTCTAACAAACGTTATTATCTAAACCGTTCTATATTTTTGGGAGTTTGTGTAGCTCTACGTTTAAGCACGCTGTACTTTGAGATATTGAAGAGTCCATTTACCATTTTCAACCGACCATGTGAACAATTTGTTAAGAATCGTCCTTGCAGAATCGAGGCGGGCGTCTCCTGACCTAATTTGGCATCCTATTTGGAGTGTCATCCGCAAACTTACTAACATTACTATTGATCCCATTGTCCAACAGTCGTTTATGTCCATATATGGACAACTAAGGGACTCCAAAACCGAGCCCTGGGGACGCCTACTAGAAACACATTCCATTCCACCATTTATGGTGACCCGCTGTTTTCTGTCACTGATCCATTCTAACTACTTTTCCTCCTATAACCATCGGGCTTTGAGATTTTATTTAGCAGAACAATCTGTTCTGGTGGGGCACCTTGTCCAAAACGCCTTGCTAAAATCAAGGTAAATAGTACCATGGTAACTATTATTGGTATCTAGGACGCCTTATATAATTTAGAAGGAATAGAAGATTAGTCCACACATGATTTTTACCCTATGGATAAACCATGCTGTGTGTCACGAATCAAATAATGTCTCTCTATGTGTTCTCTGAGTCTATTAACTATTATTGATTCAAACATTTTACTAATAACTAATTTCAAATTGATTGCCCATGTAAGTTTCATATAGACGATTTT
The DNA here is from genome assembly GCF_046742065.1 of Oratosquilla oratoria. Classification (NCBI taxonomy): domain Eukaryota; kingdom Metazoa; phylum Arthropoda; class Malacostraca; order Stomatopoda; family Squillidae; genus Oratosquilla; species Oratosquilla oratoria. Next base: position 50,931,937 of record NC_134800.1, read on the forward strand.
ATCTCCCTTCTTAAAAACAGGAAAAACGTTTGCCTAACCCCCAAGAACATAGGCACAAAACCAGTGTCAAAACCCTCACCCCCCCCCCCCCAATCCCCCCCCCCCCACCCACCCCCCCCCCCCCCCCCACAACCCCCCCCCCCCCCCCGCCAATTTTTACTTAAAAATAATATTCTGTGTAACTGGTCGCAGATTTCAAGTTTACACTCTTTAAGCACTCCTCGGCAAAAATGCTGGATATTAGTCTACCGTTTCTTCATCCCCCACTGAAAATCGGTTCGCAGTTAGGTACCTTATCTAACCCTCGTCCTTAGGTAAAGTACCGAGAAGAAACTAATAATTGTTAAACGCCTCACTCATTATTTTTCCCTCCGGATTCTATCATGACATTTTCGACATATTGGATGGGTGCCCTATCCCTTCCCATATTTTTTTTTGTCCCTGTAGAGCATGAAAGAAAGCCCTTTAGGGTTCGATTTCGCTTCTTGTCTGGTAACCTTAAATTTCATAGTTACGCGTGTGCGCGCTATTCTTTGTAACTGTTTTGCCATATCTCATGGTTTCAGCCTGTGTCATCCATTTGGGAGTATTACTGGTTTTTCTTCCTGTGTTGACCTATAAGGGAACAAATTTATTTTGTGCTTTTAGATTTAAATCTGTTTAGGTATACTCTACAATTTCGTCCAAATCTCTGACCTGGCATTTTTGACCCTGCGTCCAGAAGTGACCTGACCCAAAGTGCGCATACCCTCGCGTGACCCAACTTTAGACCCGCGCTAATGACGGTCTGGACTGTCCATCATATTTGACCACCGTCACATTCCCTTGGGGCTGGTCTCGTAAAATATCAAAGTGTCTCTTATGCAGTTTCTCATCTAGGTCAAAAATTGGCTCTCCTGAAGGGTCCAGTACCCAGAAACGTTATTCATGACTTTTTTAATATTTGTACCAAATTAATAATTAGATCTTATTTCTTTGATTATTGGCTAGAATATCTCCCACTTTTACGTTACATCGTTAGGGTTGCTCATTATTAGTTTAGAAAGTAAGTCCAGATTATTTTCTCACCTCGTAGGATTGGTAATTATTTGTTTTAAGGAAGTGTAATCCTGCACCACATCTAAAAAACTAAATCGCTCCCTGATTTCCTACTAAAAAAAAAACCCCAGTCAATGGTTCTGATAGTTAAAATTTCCCTATGATCTCAAACGTTTTTGTACACGGGCACATGCCCTGCAAATTTCATGAATCAGGGGATCAGTCTGCTCAATGCTGGAGGGTTAGGTAGGGTCTATGTAGTTAGAACCGCCAGATAATAAGTTTCTTATTCTTGCTTATAATCTCCACCCAAATAGATTCCGTACTATTAACCTCTTCCTTAATCGAATAGTTGATTAATACCAGTTTTTTAATTGTTAGTTTTTAAACGAAAAGTACTACTTCTCTCCCACTCCTGCCAACCCTGTCCTTGGGTGAAAAAAGCTTATTATCCTTCTATCTCGATTTCCGGAAAGTAAATGTTCTACTCAGCCATATTGATCCCAGGATTCAGTAATCGGCTATAGTATACAAAATATCTACGCATACTTTACCTTCTTAGTAAATCAGTTTTACTTATTATTACGCTTCTGGCTTTAAAACTCCCCCCCCCCCCCCCCTCCGACTTTCACACCTAATCTAACCCGAAAATAACCCCATGCAGGGATGCCTACTTTTTTGCCTCAAGGGATTCAGCAAGGAGCCGAAATCTTCTGGGCGAACCAAGTGCAACCCCGGTTCCTTTGTATTATAGATGACTGTGATCTTAACCGTACAAGCGATTCCCAGTTGTTGACAAATGCCCATTCCCACTGGCCGTACAATATTTTGTCAGCCTGCAAATTGATTGGCAAAATAGCCCTGGCATATGGCCACTCATGTCTCCAACTCCTACGGCCTCGGAAAGGATTCCACATATCAACAGGAAACCCCTTCCTTACTCCTAATTCTCTATTTAGCGCATCCCCGAAAGCGCGCAAAAAATTCCTCATTTTATCTTATTCCCACCATGCCACTCAAACAAACTACCGGGGTTTCACACCCTTCCTCGATTATATACTCTTCATTTTCTAACCGATTAGGCTAAACAATTTACCTCGTTCTGCAGGTGAAACTGGGATGATAACAGCAGATGTGTTAGAGATAATGTACGAGTAAAGCTTTTAAATTTCCCGAGGAAAACATGCAAGTTAAAAAAACGAGAATCAGTCACGTCAAGCGAAACCTTCTTATTTCGAAAAAGAAGAAACTACGTGAGAATGTGGCACAACAACGAAGGAGGAGGAAAAACAATGAAGGAAAATAGAACGGCTTAAGAAGTGTAGAGCACCTACATAAATGGGAGGTTATACAGAAGAGGAAAGGAAAAATGTAGGAAAAAAGTTATTCCTATATATGGAATATATGTTATTCCATGGAAGAAGAGTGTGAAGGTATATATGCCAGAAACGTAGCATGGTGATTTGGTTTAACGCAGTCGGCGAACTCACCCATCAAGAGGCTATGACGCTAACCCCTTACAAATTAAATTATGTAGCGTGGAATTTAATGAATCCATTGCCCTTGGTCCAACTCGCTCACGGTAGAGTTCGACTCTCTGTCACTAGTGAGTGACGCTCTAACCTACTCAGCGCCAGTGAACTTTAAACAAATGCTGGTAAAATAATATTATTTAACCCTTTCCACATTCCTAAGTCAGCCGACAAGTTTATTCTTCCCGACGCTGGTAGAGCCATGTCAGTCGAGAGGACCTCTCGAAGGTAAGTAAAACAAAAAACTAATAAATAAAAAATATATCACGTAAAATTTAAATCTTCATACCACCTCAGTTGACGCATATGTTTATCCCTCTTGATGTTTATGCAGTTTTAAATCAGTTAAACTTTATTAAAAAAAAATAAATATTTTTTATATTAATGATTAAGATTCCTAAAGGGAAATTCTCCAGGTAGCAAGAACGCAAAAAGAAATTCTTGATGATCCATTTCAGTCCCTGAATCGGCTTACAACATTTTCATTTTTTTGTCCGCTGCTCATGCCGAGTTTATATTCTGCCTTTGGAAAACTCCTGCTCGCTGGTAAGAGGACTTATGTATACTATATAATATATCAGTTCACTGAAAGTTCCCGAATCGAATGAGAGACAGACGGAATGAATAGCTTGATTAAGGTGAGAAGGATATGTTTGGAGTTTCTTTAAAGGTAACTTTAGAAGAACAGAAATAGAGATTGAAGGTGTGTGATGAGGAATGTACTCAAGGAGAGCCATAAAAAAAGGAAAACTAGATCACGCACAAAAAAACCTGCACGTGAGGAATGCTACCAACCACAGTGAAGTGAATTCAGGGTTATAGGAGAAAATATGACCTCGGTTGACCTTCTTCCGTGTTTGAGTGGGCACTTTTCTATTTGTTCTCACTGCCACCAAGCTGTTCTTATTCGTACAATCTCCCGGGCACTCCGCCCCCTCCCCCAATTTGCAGTCTATTCGAAATCAATTACTTCCGTGCGTAATTATGATGTTTTATGTTATTCTGTGTCTGTTGTCCAAGTTATCTTATTCCTCCGATGTGCTATACTCTTCAGTGGCAAAGACGTTAATAAATAAAACGAAATTAAGTCACTGTGATGCTAAAGAAAAAAAATAAATAAAACTAGACGAAAGTGGTGAAAGGCCCTTCCAAAATTTAGGTGTACCTGAAGTCAAATATAAACGAAACTAGATCAAAGTTTAACCAAATCTGTATGATTCTGAGGAAGAAAATACTGTAGGAATAAGAAAACCAATCCAATGGATGAAAGCGTACAGAACAATAAATCTAAATAATGAATAAGGAGACAGGGAACGACGAAAGAGGGAGGAATGAGGCGGGGGGAAAGGACCAAATGAGGTCCTCTGAGAATTCATTATACAGCAAGGCGGGATTAATTTTGATGAAGTGTAGTGGCAAGGAGAGAGTAACAGGTAACAGGAAGCAAGGGAACAAACATATGGAGACAGCAGTTAAAAGCAAACGTATGTGACAAAGATGAGAAAAAGGGCTGAGAATTAAGACAAAGGGTCAGAAAGGAAGGAAAACAAGCAAGGAGCGATAGAGGAGGTGGAATAAGAGGGAAGAGCAATGAAGAGGGAAAGGTCGAGGGCTGGGTTAGCGGTGTGTGTAGGGTGTCGTCTTGGCACCTTACCCACGTTGCTTGCATCTTCAGAGCGC
>NC_134800.1:50951186-50959172 GCF_046742065.1 Oratosquilla oratoria
TCTTCGATTATGGTGTTAGGACCTTGGATATGATAGCGAGTACAAAAATGAGCACCTTTGTAATATCAAAGATGCATTTAAAAGAAAGATTGCTTATCCTTATCTTTGATCTGTTTAATGCCTAATATTACGGATGAAAAAATTGAATAACAGTACTTTTGTAAAATTTAGTATAGTCACAGCTGTATAGAAACGAACATTAACAATTTTCTTTAATGACCTATACTTTAATAAAAACGCAAAAAGACGGAAAATGCATGACTAAACTATTGTAATATAATCAATATTATTTTTTTTAGGTATAGGGTGTTTCTTTCGACTGTTTGATATCACCTGGTTGCAGCCAAAACATATATAAAAATCATTAAGAGCAGTTAAAAGATTAAGCCCATGCAAGCTCTTCCCGCCACAGTCCTAAAGAATACAAAGTTCCTTAGTTCTCCTCCGATATCTATTTCTTACTTTCTCCACCCACCGCCATATCCACTCGTATATTTCTAAACGCTTCCCCAAATGCTTGTTTTCCAGTTATTTTCTTATATTCCTTATTTCTGATATATTGAAATTGCGCATTTTCTTGTATTATTCATACTTTCCTAAAAGTTGACACCAATTTCAGCAGCGCTCCAGTAAGCATGGCAAACCTCGTTTCATCTTTCACACTCACTTCTCCTTGTGTATTACTTCCCTGCACTTTACTCTTGTTTCACCTTTGTCATAAATCCAATTATGTAGTGACAAGCAGAAATTCGACCCAGTGTTTTTTTTATGACAAATATATATATTCTATGACATTTTTCTTTTTTATATATATTCAAGAAATTACGTAACTGTAAGCTGGATGTTACGTAGGAAAATATATCATGTACTCGAATGTATATATGTATGTATGTATGTATATATATATATATATATATATATACATATATATATATATATATGTATATATATATATATATATAATATATATATATATATATATATATATATATATAAATATATACGTTGTGAGAGCTGTAGCGTGGCTCGAAAGTTTTGCTCGTGACCATACATAACCATGGATGCATGAAAGAAAGTCATAACTGTGCAGGTCAAACTGAGTGCGTATAGCCCCCCATACACACTCAGTTTGGCCTGCACAGTCCTGAATTTGTCATGCGGACGAAGAAGCAGCCTGCGAGCATATGGGCTGCTTTAGGTCTAACATTACTTCACCCTATAATGTGTCCCCTCTAACATGCAAGACTTCCCCATACATTTCATCTTTAGCCAGTCATTTCCTTACTTATACAATAAATATAATTTTCAGTGTATCTGATACAGTCATCCTCCCTAACCCCTCGGAAACCCTCTTCAAATTGTTCACTTTTCCAATCTCTCAGGCTTTCTATCAAGAGTTTATGGTACAGGCGTGGTGAAATACTTGCATATTGAAATACCCTATCATTTTTACCATGGTTATATAAAATTTGTTTCTAGACTTTTAAACAAGATTTTTTTTTCTATTTCAAAGTAATGGTATATGGAAAAATGCACAATAGAATTACCAACAATATCTTAAAGGCGTTATCAAATTGGGCTATGTTCCTCCGACTTCTGGGGCAGGTTTGCAGCGCGCAGCTTACGGGAAGAAATATGATATGCTGAAAGAAAATAAAATTCCTTCAGCATATCAAATGAGACTCTATATAAATTGTTGAAACAAAATATTTTACCACAGTGACTTTGCAATGGAAAAAAAAGCTGGAGGGGCAGGTTTGCAGCGCGCAGCTTACGGGAAGAAATATGATATGCTGAAGGAAAATAAATTCCTTCAGTATATCAAATGAGATTCTTTATAAATTGTTGAAACAAAATATTTTACCACAGTGACTTTGCAATGGAAAAAAAAGCTGGAGGTGGACAGTATCGCCGATTAATTGGAGATTAGAGGAAAAATAGGCCAGAGTGACAACTCCTTTAGGTGGTGAAAGTTGTAGGATGTTCAAGACTTTTGATCTCAAACGTACGGATTTGCCGATACTGTGTGCAGAGTTATAAATTCTTTTTATACAAAATAAATGTCTTCCTGGATCCTTCCTCTTAGCACAGAAGAACTATATACGTCACTTTCTTGTAATTCGGAGCTTGTCCCTCCCATTTACGTTCCTTAAATATCTACAGCCATTCTCTCATATGACAGCCTTTCCTTCACGTCACATTTGTCCCATTATTTCGCCTACGCTTGGGTGTTTTTACCTCTTTTCAGCACATCTGTCATATATAATAGCTGAGCTCCCCAGCATTTGACATTTCGCTTCTCTCTCTCTCTCTCTCTCTCTCTCTCTCTCTCTCTCTCTCTCTCTCTCTCTCTCTCTCTCTCTCTTTCTCTCTCTCTCTCTCCTCTCTCTCTCTCTCTCTCTCTCTCTCTCTCTCTCTCTCTCTCTCTCTCTCTCTCTCTCTCTCTCTCTCTCTCTCTCTCTCTCTCTCTCTCTCTCTCTCTCTCTCTCTCTCTCTCTCTCTCTCTCTCTCTCTCTCTTTCTCTCTCTCTCTCTCTCTCTCTCTCTCTCTCTCTCTCTCTCTTCTCCATCTCTCTCTCTCTCTCTCTCTCTCTCTCTCTCACTCTTTCTCTCTCTCTCCCCTTCTTTCTGTCTGTCTCTCTCTCTCTCCCCCTCTCTGTCTCTCTCTCTGTCTCTCTGTCTTTCTCCCTCCCCCTCTCTCTCTCTCTCTTTCTCTCTCTCTGTCTCTCTGTCACTCCTTCTCTCTGTCTCTCTCCCTCTCTCCCTCTCTGACTCTCTCTCTGTCTCTGTCTTTCTCCCTCCCCCCCTCTCTCTCTCTCTCTCTCTCTCTCTTTCTCTCTATCTCTCTTTTTTTTTCTCTCTCTCTCGTCCACAAATCCCTTTCCTCCTACTCTGAGAAATTTCATATTTACTTCTCTGTTTCACTTTCGCCTAGGCCCCAGGGGCTTGTAAAAACGCTTCCTCATCTCTGCTACTTCTTACTAATGAATGCAAACTTCCCTCTTTTATTCTTTACTTAAAGTACCTTCTCCTCCTTCATTTTCCTCATTCTGTCCAATTCACGCTCAAGTATTCTAAATTTCCATTTCTGTTTGCATCCTCATTCTTATTCAATTTCTGATAAAACTCTCTACGCAACATTTTCTAACCTTGCACGTTTATGTCTCGTGGACAGCTTCTCATTTGACAACACATAATTAATTTTCTCTGTATGCACGTGCCCCTATGCTTTTCCTTTCAGATTTATATTCTTTCGACCTCGTCTCTATTCCTTCGACTTAAGCTTAAACCAGAACAAAAGAAAAGGTAGTTATTTGCACTTAATATCTATGGCCAAGACATAGATCCGTCCCTTCAGTACCAACATCATTAGGTGATTCGGCACCTGCCTGTCGAATTACTACGTCCCTTACAAGATACTACATAGAAAATTCACTATTTCTTCTTTCTGCGCCTATTTTGAATCAATTGTGTGCTGAGGACTGAGTCAGTTTAGACCTCTATGGAAAAAGTGACGACTTTAGACTAAGTATAGCGACTCCTTATCTATGAATTTCTCCTTTCTTGTACAGTGATATAGTTAGGCAAACACACACACACACACACACACAGACACACACACACACACACACACACACACACACACACACACACACACACACACACACACACACACACACACACACACACACACACACACACACACACACACACACACACACACACACTCACACCAACACACACACACACACACACTCACACACACACACACACACACACACACACACACACACACACACACACACACACACACACACACACACACACACACACACACACACACACACACGACTCGTGGCGCAGTGGTTAGAGTTCCCAGCCACCACTATGGTGGTCCGGGTTCGAATCCTGCTCAGGGCTGAAATAATTTCAGTATTGCTGAACTGCGAGTCGTCACTCCAATTCTCGTGGGCGGGGAGTTGTGTGTGTGTGCGTGTAAGGTCACAACATTACCCATAGATCGGTCATGTATGAGCTCTGAGCTCTCTTCCGGGAGGGAAATAGCTGTCGAGCACGAGTCCAACACGTGATCGAAAACTATGGTGAATCACACACACACACGCACGCACGCACGTACGCACATACACATACACACACACGCGCGCGCGCGCGCAAGCACGCACTCACCAAAGCACACACATTTACATCTCTGTCACTTGCAGTACACAATGACTGAATACCTAACAATGACACAAAAAAGATCACAGGTTGACAGAGCTACTTATCGTTGAAAAGTTCTCGTAACTTTAGATACTTTCGAGTAACTATGAATATAATTTTAACTCGGACTGCCGTAGTGGCGGCCTCGATCGCTACCACTACTCCATCGAGTGTGTGTGTGTGTGTGTGTGTGTGTGTGTGTGTGTGTGTGTGTGTGTGTGTGTGTGTGTGTGTGTGTGTGTGTGTGTGTGTGTGTGTGTGTGTGTGTGTGTGTGTGTGTGTGTGTGTGTGTGTGTGTGTGTGTGTGTGTGTGTGTGTGTGTGTGTGTTAGCGTGGTATGTTGTATATCATACCATTATTATTGTACATTGTACTTGTGTGTTGCTTATTTGGGGAATTATATGTTTCCCCCTCTTTATAAAATTGTCATATGTTTTGTTGTTTGTTGTTTTATTATTTATTGTAATTATGTGTAATCATTGTGTATAATTGTAATTATATTGGATATCGCAAATGCGATGCACGTTGGCAGCTTGGCGTCAGTTCGGAGCCAGCTCTCTTTGTATTCACACGCATTAGTTGTCAGTGGTATCAGTGATTACAGTGTACTTCCCACTATTTGACTTTCATTTCTTGTAGCCACCCGGTACATTTGTGTGTGTGTGTGTGTGTGTGTGTGTGTGTGTGTGTGTTGTGTGTGTGTGTGTGAGTGTGTGTGTGTGTGTGTGTGTGTGTGTGTGTGTGTGTATGTGTGTGTGTGTGTATGTATGTGTGTTGTGTGTGTGTGGTGGTGTGTGGGTGTGTGTTTGTGTGTGTGTTTGTGTGTGTGTGTGTGTGTGTGTGTGTGTGGTGTGTGTGTGTGTGTGTGTGTGTGTGTGTGTGTGTGTGTGTGTGTGTGTGTAATTCACACATACATGCATATGTCTGTTCACCGCTACCTTTGTATACAAGTGTATATTTTTCCTGCCAATATGCTCCCTTGTGTTGTCATTCCACCAGCTGCTCTTCGCTTCTCCAGTGCTCCCCACGTGCAGATGTCAACAAGGAGGCACCCACCCGCGGGACAATGGCTCCATCTGTCCCGGTAGGGCCGCCGCGCCACCACGGACCTGGACGGGTGCCAACGCTCGCACCGCTTCTCTGGCACTTCTCTGTGTCATTGGTACTCGCTTCCTAGTTCTTCACTTCATTTCCCATTATCCGTCTTTATTTATCCCTCTCTTTCTTCTGTCTCTCTCTCTTTTCTCTTTTTTTCTTTGTCTTTTTCTGTTTATCTCTCTCTCTGTTTCTCTCTATCTCTCTCTCTCTCTCTCTCTCTCTCTCTCTCTCTCTCTCTCTCTCTCTCTCTCTCTCTCTCTCTCTCTCTCTCTCTCTCTCTCTCTCTCTCTCTCTCTCACCTCTCTCTCTCTCTCTCTCTCTCTCTCTCTCTCTCTCTCTCTCTCTCTCTCTCTCCCTCTCTCTCGTATACAGGTACACATGCACACACACACGCTTACACACGTAAACATATAACGCGCGAATGCAAATCTTTCATTTCACTTTCTCACCACAAACTTTTCATTGTTGAATTCATGAGAATCAGTAGATAGGGAGGGTCCACCATGAGCGAATTAGAAAGTCTAAATATGGAAGAGAATCTGATTTTATTTGCTCTGGGAAATGATACCCCTTAAGTGAATAACATTCTATTTTAATCAAGCTTTTTTTCTCGAATGAATGATAGGTTGCAGTGGGAATAGACACTTAGGTCGTAACAAGGGGTATCTCTTATCTTTTTTGACCAACGATAGACGATTTTATTCAGCTGTGTAGTTCTCCTTCGGTAGAGAAGTGGGTTAACTGTGGCACTGTTTGGCCTCCTGGGGTTCGTGTGCCTAATTTGGGAATGCCTCTGCCACTAGCACCTTTCCCTGCTCGCACACTGGTCCCCCTTCGGCCTCTGGGAGAAAACCTTTGTGTATTTTCTCTCTGCTTGATCCCAGGTAACCCCATTCCGTACAATGTGGCAATTTTTCTTTTTTCAATTCCAACCCTTCTCTTCCCCCACAACCGCGAACATCCAGAGGTGCGGTAGAGAGAGTGAGTTTATTTCAGACCTTCATATCTGTAAACCACAAGCCCATTCCACCATACTAAACAAAACCTTCATATGCACTTGCTCATCATACATTATGCGCGGGGGCGGCGGCGGGCGGTCCACCAGCAGGCCATGGAGTTAGCACCCAAATCTACAAGAACCAATGCAACACAATCCAATTATCGCCAGACCTGTTCCTAATCAATCCTCCAGTTTATTCAATCCCTTCCCGTATTTAGTTCGCACTCTTTTTCTTTTACTTTTGCTCCCACCCTGACTATTCCATTTCATTTTTGTAGGACCTCCTCGGAGGCGATGGGAAGCAAAGCTGAGTCTGCCACACAATTTCAATTCAACTTCGAAAATTTAAATTGCTCTTAAATATAGCACAGGGTACACTCTAGTTACGGTTTCCTTCCTATTCAATTTTGGTTTAGGATAGTTCCGTTCGAAGCCTCATTGAAGGGACTCATCTTTCAAGTAATTGAAATTGCCTACTGCCCGTCATAAATCAGAATGGAATAGTCTAACCACCGCCCTCCAAGAATTCCAGTAAATGAATAAGATAATCTGGGGAAAAAATATTACTTTTAGAGCATCCCCTCACACGGCCAACATGGTACACCGACCGATACAGCACACACACACACACACACACACACACACACACACACACACACACACACACATCCCCACACACACGACACACCACACATATATATATATAAATATATAATATATTATGGTAATGAATATATATATATAATATATTATATATAATATATATACATATATAATAATAATATATTACTGTACATATACATATACATATATATATATATATAACATATATATATACATATATACATATATGTATATAATAATATATGTATATATATATATATATGTAAATGTAATATATGTATAATATTAATGTATATATATATATATAGTATATATAGATGTATGTGTGTGTAATATATGTATAGAATATATATATATATATATATATAGATATATATATAGATATATATATGTGTGTGTGTGTGTGTGTGTGTGTGTGTGTGTGTGTGTGTGTGTGTGTGTATGCATATATATATATATATTTATATATATGAAGTGTATATTTATATGTATATATATATATACTATATGCCATACATATGTTATACATATATATGCATATATATATATATATATATATATATAAATATATACATATGTATGATTATGCATACATATGTATAACATATATATGCATATATATATATATAAATGTATATATATATATTTTATATATAGACATATATATATATATGTATATATGGTAATACATGTATATATATGAAATATGATATACATATATATTATATAAAAATATATGCGTAAATATATATATTATAATTGCATACATATGTATAACATATATATCCATATATATATATATATAAATATACTATATATATATATAAGATATCATATATGTAATATAAATTATTATACATATGTATATATGCATACATATGTATACATACATGAGCATATATATATATATATATATATGTATATATATATATATATATATACGTATATATGTATACATGTATATATATGAATATATATACATATATATATGTATATATATATATATATATATATATATATATATATATATATATATATTTCAAC
>NC_134800.1:50959672-50977172 GCF_046742065.1 Oratosquilla oratoria
TTTATACTGATATATACATAATATATATAAATATGTGTGTGTGTGTGTGTGTGTGTATGTATATATAGTAGCCGTAAACGTGGTTATTGTAGTAGTAGATAAACAGAATTCTGACTGCCTTAACACAAGTTCCCCAAGGAAAAAGAATGTAGCCAGAGTCTTAGTAGAAGAATAATAATTTAGATGGTGATACAAAATCAAGGTCGAGTGAGACGAACGAAGTGGGACGACAGGGTTACGAACGAGTGCAAAATAATGTATATGAGACTCTTTGGGCTGATTGGTGAGGGTATGAAAACAAATGGAGTGAATTAATAAAGGAGGCAAATAAAAACTGATGATATCTGCCCACTGAGCAACACATCTATAACAACATAAGAACATATGTAAATGAAATGACCCTTTCAACAACGAACTTGTGGGATTCTACAAACCAAGGATCAGTTCACAATGATGTTCAGGCAACCTTAAAGGAATGAACCACACTAGTAGTACGTATCGTCGCATAAAAACACCAAAATCAAATTCCACCAAACGTGATAGATTGTTGGAGTGAATATTAAATGTCGACACTAAGGTTTTCCACCCTAAATATGTTAACGACAAATTAAACTTAAGTTTGTTAGTAACAAGACAAAAATAACTTAGAGGATAAGAGCGCGTGTATGTGACTGAGTTGTGGAAAAAAAGAATTTTGTGTCAGGCTCAAGATTAGCATCAAGAAACAGGAATGAGAAACATCTCTATACACAAAAAAGCAAGAAGTTTTGTTAATAATAACAGTTATAAAAATACCCACTTCCTCACGGTCTGAATGTCTATTTCTTGATAACTATGTTTGGAGGCAATTCATACTAATCAGTCACCTGTGTTGCTTATGATATAAACAACTTATTTCTCTTATATTTCGTTGCCTTTACTATTCTCTAGCTGAATACTGCCAGTTACACGAAGTTGTTGTTAATGTAGTCAGCATTAGGACGAATTGAATTTGCCTAATTTGGCAATTACAAAGGATCCAATTCTTAAATACTACACCCTTCACGACTTTAATTTTGAATCTGTCTAATGACGATTTAAAATTATTATTTCTGTAAAAATACTAGTTCCTAATATTTTCTTATTACATGGTTTCTTATAGTTTGGTTTCAGTTGGACTACTCAGCTGTCACGATAAAACGTAAACCTTTTATTCCATAAATCGTTACTACGTTGTTCTTAAGTACTGTAAATAGAAGTCTGACGGATGCCAGATGTCTCTGGAAGTGTTCAGGAAATCCTGTGAACAATTGTGCAGATATACATATATATACACATTTACACATAATATCTGAATAATTTACAATTAAATCCATTCGTCACTGTAGATATCAACACATTTTGTTTTGCTAATGTCGGTCTAAAGATCTGAGGGTCAATTCATGTGCTGAGGCAAAGAATTTTTTTTTTTTTTCCGACATTTAACTTTACATAATCTGTTCTAACGATAAGCATTTTCACTCCATTAAGTATAAACTCTTAGAATGAAATGGTTAAACACCTCTTGAAAAAAAAAATCCTTCAGCAGTTCAGGGTTTGACCTCGGACCTGAAGGGAATTAAGAAAGCGCCTCTCCTCGATAGTCTCAGAGTCCAGAAGCTTCTTGCCTTTCCGAGAGAAAATCTTAAAAGCTTAGCCCTGCTCGCTATAGGAATTGTGACTTGGGCCTTATTACAGGATTACAGGAAGTCCTGCTCGCCGATTACATAGATTACAGGGTTACAGGAAGCGGGATCACAGGCTTAAATGCAAGTCCTCTTCGAACGTTCGAGGTGATAGTCACTACGCGAACACAGTATTTCCTACAACAAAGGGGAAAAGTGGTTTAGAAGTTTGTTCATGTCATGATTTCATGCTCACGTGGAAAAAAAAGGATTTCATGTTTAGACTTAAATATAAATGTACTGTTTTCAACTATCACTATTTCCTCTGGCATCTCTGCACAGAGGGCAAAGGTAACAATCTCGGTTTCATCTAAATGCCACGTGGTGTAACTTTCTTAATTCTATTTTTCTCTAGTACAGGCAAGATAAAGTGAAGGTGAAAAAAATATGTATATATATATATAATATATATATATATATATATAATATATACATACATATATTTATTATATATATATATGTATATGTGTATATATTTATATGTATAATATATATATATATATTATATATATATATATATATATATATATATTGCCATCTAAGAGAATATATTTTATAATTTATTGTATGATATCTTTTAGCAAGGTTTAAGAACAATGGTATTTACATACATACATATACCCAGGCTTTTTTTCCCCCTTACAAGCGAGCAAGCCAAAAAGGAAAAGGCATAAAATCATTCCCACCCATTCCATCCCTGAATAAACTTCACACCCCTCCACCCTCTCTCTCATCTTAGAACCTCCTGGATGACGGGTCATCCCTGCACCTTGTCCACTGTCTGGGTCAGAAGCAGTGTCGCAAGACACAGCACATCAACAGCAAGGCCGCTTCATTAAATCGGCGACCCCCCCTCTCCGTCCCCCCATGCATAAAAGGAGAAGACGGGGAGAAATCCCTTCGGGCTGCGTCAAAATTTTGCTCACACATACTACCTCACCCCCCATCCCCCCCGCCCATTCCACCTCATGCATCACAACATCATCCATATACAACCATTCTCCATTCACCCCTGTCTTCTGTCCTCTCCCGTCCTTCCTCAACAGACATTCCCCTCTTCCCCAAAGCCCCTTCACCCCATCCATCCACCTCATCCTAGGACGTCCCCTCATGTTCACTCCCTCCACATCTGCCTTCCATACCTCTTTTACTAGTCTTTCTTCACTCATTCTTTCCATGTGTCCAAACCATCCTAATACTCTTTCATCAACCCTATCTCCCAACTCCCTTTCCACCCCTGTTCTCCTCCTCACCTCCTCATTTCTCACTCTATCTAGCCTAGTAACCCCCATCATACTTCTCAGACACCTCATCTCAAACACATTCAAACTCCTTCTCTCTTCCTCTCTTATGTTCCATATTTCTGCCCCATACAGTGCTGTTGGCACAATCACTCCTTCATACAGTCTCCTCTTAGCATCCATTCCCAGATGTCTATTCCTCATTACACTCTTTAATCCACCAAGGCATTTACTCGCTTCTCTCAATCTACATTCTACCTCCACCTTCACTCCACCTTTTCCTGCCACATTTGCACCCAAGTATCTAAAAATATCCACTTCCTCCAGTCGCTCTCCCTTAATGCTCACTTCCAGCTGCTGCCACTTTCCCCTTGTACATCTCATCACCTTACGTTTACCCACATTTATCTTTAGCTTTCTTCTATCACATACTCTCCCAAACTCTGTCACCAACTTCCTCAATCCCTCCTCCGATCCTGCCACAAGCGCAGTGTCGTCCGCAAATAACAGCTGGCTCACCTCCCACTATTCTCCATTTTCTTTTAACCATCTCCAATCCCTGACCACTACCCTTGCATTTACCTCTGGTATTTGTTTCTCAAAACTAAGAAGGTTTCCTGCCCCACCTTATATCATAGTGTGAATTTTCATTATCTCAAATTCAGGATTGGCATGTCCTGGTTAATAAGTGTTAGGCGTTTTTTTTTTATGGGGGTGAATAGCGGACTTTTTCGTTCGTTTACCAAAATATTTCATTCAGCCTATGTGATCTGCAATGTATTTCTTTCCAAGGAGATGATTAATTGTTATTAGAGTGGATGACTAAGTCACAAACAATTTAAGATTACGTTGTTGACATTCAAGAGACAGTGGCAGTCTGCACCGCCCTCCAGGTTTAATTAAGAGTGCCGGCACATGTCAGGAAGAGGATCCTCTTGAAATAACGCTGGTATCTTGTGTAATTAGTGTTATTAATTATGTATAATTTAGAAGTTTAAATTTTTCACATTTTAAAATAATAATGATTCCAAGGATGGGCAGCAGCTAGGAATGCAAAGGTTGCTATTACCATATCCATCTTTTCTTCTCAACCTTTTTCTACTCAACCTTTCCAGTGTTCAATCCCCCCTTCTCCTCCTTCTCCTCTCCTCCTCCTCCTCCTTCCTCTTCCGTCCCCTCCCTTCTTCTTTTCTCCCCCCGTTCCCTCCAGTCCCTGATTTCAACACCAGCATTTGTATCTCAACTTGTACTTGAAAAAGCTGTACTACGCGAAACGTCGTACAAATAAAGGCTCCGTCCTCATATGTGTTTAACTCGTTCATATCCATCTTGTTTAAATACGTTGGAAGGAGGGAAATTTCACGACAGAAGCCAAGGAGAAATAGAGAATTGGGAGAGATAAAGGTGAAGTATAGAGAAGGAGACAATTGTTACATGTTTGTATCGGGAAAGGTAACAGGCAATCAAAGAGAGACAGATGAATATACAGCTAAACAGGTGGAACAACATATATGGGGAGTTAGATAAGTAGGTAGTACAATAAACATATATATGAAAATATAGAAAAAATGAAATATAGCGAAAAAAGGAGACATACAAGAAAAAGGAGGGTTGTTGGTTTCTAATGTAGGTTAGTAGATTTGATCAAGAAAAAAAATATATATGTGTGTGTGTGTGTGTGTGTGTGTGTGTGTGTGTGTGTGTGTGTGTGTGTGTGTGTGTGTGTGTGTGTGTGTGTGTGTGTGTGTGTGTGTGTGTGTGTGTGTGTATGTGTGTCTGTGTGTGTCTGTGTGTGTGTGTGTGTGTGTGTGTGTGTGTGTGTGTGTGTGTGGTGTGTGTGTGTGTGTGTGTGTGTTGTGTGTGTGTGTGTGTGTGTGTGTGTGTGTGTGTGTGTGTGTGTGGTGTGTGTGTGTGTGTGTGTTTTGAGTCAAAGAATTCATGAGGAACAAGTTTAACGATGTCTTACCTAGAATGATAAGGTGAGTTACACGTACACGTACACGTACACGGGTCCAGTTCCAAGTTTCTGAGTCTATTCCTGACCGGTTTCGCTCTATGCTTCTTCAGACGGAAGCATAGGGCGAAACCGGTCAGGAATAAACTCAGAAACTCGGAACTAGACCCATGACTTCTTTTTCCACCTTCATCAACTTGTCACAATGTACCAATATTTTTTATTCATTAGAAATAGTAAATTATACCATACGATACTCCTACTTCACCATTGTGTTCTGCACACTTGAAATTGTTTTTCCACGTGTTTTCGACTAATGATGAAAAAAAAATAATAATGATCATTTTTAGCGTACTGATGTCCAGCTGCATACTAATGACATTGAGAAAAAAAATCCTCCTATTTGCGATGAAAATTAAATCTCTAAAAGATAATATTTCATAGTTATATTTTCATAAGCATCGTTAATATAGACCAAAATTTCGACAACAAAAAATATCAACATAATGCAATTCACGTTTATATTGATAGAAGTATAGAGTTCATTCAATGAATGTGCAAAAAATCAATACAATTTGCAAAAAAAAAAAAATATTAGATAATCCATCTCAAACATCAGTATTGTGCTCTGACACTTAAACATCGTTAACATAGACCTAAATTTTTGGCAACAAAAAATATCAACATGATGCAATTCACGTTATATTTATAGAATAATGGAGTTTATTCAATGAATATGCAAAAGAAAATCAATATATAGTACAAAAAAATAGAATAATATTAAATAATCCATCTCAAACATCAGTACCGTGTTTAAACACAATTTTTGCCAATGACGTTGCAAATGGCCAGAAACGTGTTAGTAGTCCATTACGGAATTCCTGAGGTGAGGACATTGTGGACAAAACATTTCTACACGAAGGACATCCAAATACACATATGTTTTTGAACCCGTATCATCATTTTTACTCAAATCACAGGACAGGTTATGTCATCAAAATCATAAAAATATTTCTTGTTTTTCTGCTTAGAAATTAACTACTATAAAATGAGGATCACTTCTTTAAACTCCTTTCAGCAAGAGAATGAATATAAAAGAAAAACTATGAATCTAGGTAACTTCTAACGGGTTTGCCCAGCACGATAGCCAATACTGTCAATCTGAAAAGGTTAATATTCTCGTTCGCCTCTTTAATATCCCCCCTTCATTCAACAGCCTTTCGTACCTCGGTTCCCTCTTTAAGTGCCAGATAATGTCACATTTCCAATACCTTACGTAATATATATACTCGTAAACAATTCCTTTGCTTTGATTGTCTATTACAGAACATCGATACCAGCAGGAAACCAGCCACGAGCAACGGCTCAGCTCCACGAGTCTTTTAATGAAGAGTGAGGTAAGGCAGTGTTTCCCAACCTTATCCGACCATAGCACCCCCTGTTGTCACGTCTAAGCAGTCCAGCACCCTTATCTTGTTATTAGAAGGATAAAAGAAAGTGAAGTGTACTGCTTGATGATTTATTTTCTTGATTCCTTAGAACTGAAACAAATTGACAATATTGTTTTGTAGAAGAAATAAGAACACCCTGGAAAAATAAAATAGCATGGAAAAAGTCAAATATGCACAACTGGGTAATCAATGATACATATATCAATGTGATTTTTGTGTGCATCACTTCCCAGCACCTCCTATAATTGATTTCAGCACCCCCAGGGGGTGCTAGCACCCCAGGTTGCAAACGCTGATCAGACGTATGCTGGTAACTGGTATCTATTACCAGGCTGATAACTGGTATTCCAGTCATAACTATCACCAGATAACTATTACCAGGCTGGTAACTGCTATCTATTACCAGGCTGATAACAGGTATCCAGTTATAACTATTACCAGAAAACTATACCAGGCTGGTAACTGGTATCTATTACCAGGCTGATAACTGGTATCCAGTTATAAACTATTACCAGATAACTATTACCAGGCTGGTAACTGGTATTCTCTTACCAAGCTGATAAAAATGACAACGTGAACATGCAGTGGCTGTGCAAATGTTGCTTGCGTCAGGAGTATTTTCCTTGTTGGTCTGATTTTCTGGGAGATTGGTAAATTTGGCAGTCTATTAAAGAGTGGTCTACAATTTGAATTAAAAAGATGTTTTGTATAAAGCTATCCTTCCATACCGGGGTAGTTTAGTGTGGCACGGAGTTTGGCAGACTATAGGTGGGTTTCAAGTGAGTAAAAGCAGCAACGACTGCAACAGCACTGTAGTGGAGAGGCCAAACGCAGAGTATGGGATCCATACTCTGAGTTGGTTTCAATTTCTGTAGGGAATTTATTCTCATTCCATCTTATTTCGAATCGAATTTCGGACCTTTCATAAGGCTTCATTTGAAAATGGTTAAACAACAAATGTTTATAGTCTCATAGAAAAAAGTTTTGGTCTTGCATGAATAATAATGACGATGAAGTTTCATAGTAGGAACGCATACACACACACACATACACACACACACACACACACACAACACACACAAACACACACACACACACACACACACACACATAATATATCTAAATATATATATATATATATGAATATATATATGAGTTTATTCCTGACCGGTTTCACAAGCGCTCGCAAACAAAGACACACGCACATATCTGTTGAATGCTAAAGCACAAATGCCGTCAGTGATACTAAGAGAACATTTCTCTAACTCTCTATATCTTCTTTTTTCTTCAAAGTTCAAGCTTTGGAGGAAAATGCAAAGGGCTTCAGAATGTAGATCCATCTATACCGACGGCTGTTTCAACCATTGCATTTGGTCATTTTCAGGGTAATACAATGTATAATAAAGATTACAAGGGTATATAAAGCGAGATAGATGTGGCGGGGAGAGGTAACTCAGACGATGGGTTTCTTTGTCCCGTCTAGCCAAGGATCATGTCCCACGATGGGGATTTTGTCCCACCTAGTGAGACAACATCCCTATTGGGATTATGTTTCGTAGTGACGGTCTACACATCCTGCTAGAGGGGAGGGTGTAATATATATATATATATATTTTATTTATATATAAAAATATATATATATATATATATATATATATATATATATATTTATATATATATGTGTGTGTGTGTGTGTGTGTGTGTGTGTGTGTGTGTGTGTGTGTGTGTGTGTGTGTGTGTGTGTGTGTGTGTGTGTGTGTGCGTGCTTGCGTGCGTGTGTGTGTGAGGTGTGTGTGTGTATGTGTGTGTGTGTGTGTGTGTGTGTGTGTGTGTGTGTGTATACCTATCAACCTGCCAATTGAAATTTGAACACTGTTTTTATCAATTGTTATTGAGCATGTATATTTTCTAGGGTCAATAATAACAGGATCTTTTGTAAGCGATAAATTCAACCCTGTAGATGTGTTGTCTCTTAATCTTGTCATAAGTTTGTATTTGGCTTACTGGGTTACTGAGTTATTTGTTGCAATATTTAAATGAGTATTATCCCAGTAGTAAAAGGTTATATCTATAGACTGTGCTCCCTTTTTTTTTTATCCAATTAGCCTTAACTTTTTTTTTTTTTCAAACATCTTCTGTGTCAATAATTTGGCATAGCTATTTCTGAAATTGCTTTGCTGTTTCATTCTTGGTTTTCTGTTTTCATTATTAATGAGGTGTGTCCTTCTTTCCACCTAAAAACCGACACATTATTTCTATCTACTACAACGTTTACTAACGCATCTCTCCTTTTTATTATTGTCACCAGTTCTTTGTCTATGATACTATATTGTGTTTGTTTTATTTGTTTGTTTGTTTATGTGTGTATGTGTGTGTGTGTGTGTGTGTGTGTGTGTGTGTGTGTATGTGTGTGTGTGTGGTGTGTGTGTGTGTGTGTGTGTGTGTGTGTGTGTGTGTGTGTGTGTGTTTGTGTGTGTGTGTGTGTGTGTGTGTGTGTGTGTGTGTGTGTGTGTGTGTGTGTGTGTGTGTGTGTGTGTGTGTGTGTGTGTGTGTGTGTGTGTGTGTGTGTCTGTGTGTGTGTGAGTGTGTATTTACGTGCGTGTATGGTGAGAGAAGGAGCTAAATATTTTACAGCTACTTGAGACCTTACATTTTTTCTGCAATAGATACCACCAGACAGGTTTAAGGCGAAGTAATCTCCCAATACAGGGCAAGACAATGTTTTCTTGATGAAGATATGCACTCCTCTCTTGCAATTATACATTCATTATGACTGCCTCTTTCATTTTTTTTATCGTTACAGGATTACATTCCTGTAGATATAGTTTTATGAATCTATATATTAATACGCTTGTACCTTTGTGTGTCGCGCAGGATCAAAACCCATTTTTATAGTTCAGTTTTTATTTAGCAATATTCAAACTTCTATACAAGTTTAATCATAGGTTACATGAAGACAATCAAACGTCTATAAAAGTTTATTGTGACATGACATAAAACGATTAGAAAAAAATTATTGCTTTTATTATTGATGTAACGAAAAAGAGAAAGAGAGAGAGAGAGAGCGAGAGAGACGACTCGAGAGTCCGCTGCGCATTCCGCGCTTTCAACGGGTAGCTTGTGACGTCATGTCGCATGGCTTTCTGAGCTCCTGACAGAACCTCACGAAAATAAGTAGATAAATAGCTATAAATAAATAAACAGTATCCAAACGTCTATACAATGTTAATCATAAGTTACATGAAGATAATCACACGTCTATAAAAGTTTATTGTGCCATGATATAAACGATTAAATTTTTTTATTGCCTTTATGATTGACCTAACGAAAAAGAGAAAGAGAAAGAGAGAGAGAAACGACTCGAGAGTCCGTTGCGCATTTCGCGTTTCCAACGAGTAACGTGTGACGTCCATGACGCGTTGCTTTCTGAGCTCCTTACAGAACCTCACGGAAAATAAGTAGATAAACCAAATAAATGAATAAATAGATAAACAGATAAATAAATTAATAGACAAATAAATAAATAAACAGATAAATAAATCAATAAACAAATAAGTTAATAGATTAATTAATAGATCAATAAATCAATAAACAAACAAATAATAGATAAATAAGTACTGGTAAATAAATGAATAATTAAATGGGTAAATATATATATTCTTAATAGTGTTCGTCACACTACTTGGGTTCCGTGAAGACAATTCAAACGTCTATTCAAGTTTATCCATAGGTTTCTTGACGATAATTCAAACGTCTATACATGCCTCTCCTGCACATGCGCAAGTATATTTTGGATGGATTCATTTTATCACGGATACTACAAACTATATAGTTCGTCGAATTACAAAACTTAGTTATTTTGACTTGAAATTACTGATATTCCACGAGTTCTGCTTGTACTTGTTATTTTCTTGATACTATAGCTTTCATTTTGTTATTTATGTACAGACTCTCTTTTGAATGCCATTGTCAAGTACAGGCTTACGTCAAAGGAAGAAAAATAAGTATATCACTTAAGTTGACAACTAATGACTGATTAACAGAACAATTGCTATTATTTGTGCCTGTCTATCTTGACACGCAATGTAAACCCATTGCGTAATATCTGAATGGGTGTGTTTGAAATTTCGGCACTCTCTTGTACACAAATGTACGCTCATTCACCACCCGTGTCGAGTTGCTGACGTAATGAAGTGAGAACCGATTGGCTACAATGGAATAACACTGTGTCATTGATCACTGCCAGTCGATGACATCGTTGGATTGGGAGTTCGATGCGCTCAGTAATAGGATTTTGTTTGTTGTTGATTTTTTTTTATCATTCTCCATTATATTAACAGGGTCACAGCCGTTTCTGTAAAGGGTACGCTAATAATATTGCGGTGACTTCTTTAATATTTATTTACAAGGAACTGTCCACCAAAACCACTAAAGTGTCTTTGTACATTGAGGTAATAGATGCAAGGTCGAATGAACTCGTTGCCGTGGAAGTAATACATTAAGAAAGATTAGTAAGAAGAGCCTTAGTTATCATTCAAAGCGCTCAAGCACACCACTATACCCTGCATTGCACATCAAGTACAGACACTCCTCAACTTACGAAAGTGTTACGTCCGATCGGCCTTCGCAACTCGAAATATTTGTCAATTTCAACATAATTTAAAGGTATTCAAATCTACAGTTTGAAATAAAGTCGATACATGTTTTCTTGTGTCAAAAGCACATTATTACTGAAACATAAAACAAAAATAATGTTAATACTAATATCTTAATATTGAATTTTTTACCTTTGAAATGGTTAAAAGTAGGGTTGAGGCTTTGTTCGTTATGTATAAAAGTTCGCAAGTCGAAGGCTCGTAAATAGAGGCGGCGTTTAACCAATGTTTGGGATTAAAACGAACACTTATGAATAAGCACTTATAGATGTGTAGATGACATAATCACATCGCCACCTGGACCAATAATCCTTTATATCTTTTATGTTTTCTAGAGGACGCCTTAAAAAAAAATCCGTGGCGCATGGATTATGAAAAAGATGAAGGAGAGAAACAGACAGGCCCTTATTTGGTAATAGTTCGTGATGAGTCATGAGGGCAAATCCGCCAGCCGCTAGCAAAGGTTGCCCATTGTTGGAAGCCTCAATAAACTTGTTGCACAGCAAGACTCTTTGTATTTCTTCATGAAATCTTAATGAATGAGCCGAATATTGAAGGAAGACGCTTCGAAGAATGCTTTAATGGGGGGAAAAAGGAAGGGTGCGGGAAGCAAGGAAGAGATAAAAGAAGGGTGAAGCTGAAGGAGAGGGATTATTAAGGTGTGGGTGAGGTGAGGTTGAGGTTGAGGGTGAGGTTGAGGTGAGGATGAGGTTGAAGATAATAGTAATGGTGAGGGTGAGAGTGAAAGTGAGAGAGTGAGAGTAAGGGTGAGAGTGAGAGTGAGGGTGAGGTTGAGGTTGAGGTTGAGGTAGAGACTGCGGTTGAGGTTGAGGTTGAGGCTGAGAGTAAGGGTGAGTGGGTAATAGGGAGGTTTCGTGGAAGTTGAGGTTGAGGTTGAGGATGAGGTTGAGGGTGTGATAGTAATAGTAAGGGTGAGGTTGAGTATGGTGTTGAGGTTGAGGTTGAGGATGAGGTGAGGGTAATGGTAATGGTGAGAGAGTGAGAGTGAGAGTTAAGTTGAGGTTGAGGATGGATTGAAGTTGAGGGGGTGATGGTAATAGTGAGGGTGAGGATGAGGATGTAGGATGACGTTGAGGGTGATGGTAACGGCGAGATGAGAGTGAGAGTAGTGAGAGTAAGGTTGAGGTTGAGGGAAGGTTGAGCAGGACCTTGAAGTTGAGGGTGATCGGCAATAGTGAGGGTGAGGTTGAGGTTGGTGTTGATGTTGAGGTTGAGGATGAGGATGAGTTTGATGCTGATGTTGAGGATAAGGTTGAGGATGAGGTTGAGGTTGAGAATGAGGTTTGAGGTGATGGTAATGGTGAGAGTGAGGTTGAGGTGAGGATGAGGTTGAGAGTGAGGGGTGAGGGCGGCGAAGGTGAGAGTAAAGGTAAAGATCCTGGAAGAGGAAGGCAAGTTGGAGGGATAAGAGGGAAGGGTTGAGAGGTGGAGGGAAAGGAAGTAATGCTTTTAGAGACCCTTACAACCTTTCCACGGGGGAACGAACCCTGAGGCAACCTCTTGGGAAGCCTGGGTGACCCGTTAATTGAATGTAGCCCGAAATTTGGCAGACTAAAGGTTCGAGTCTTCTGCAATGGACTTCAGTTTCCTGCAAGGAAGAGATTCTCATTCCATCTTTTTCCGAATCAAAACTTCAAATCTTTTCGTAAGGCTTCGTTTAAAGATGGTCAAAGAACAAATGATTATGGTCCCATAGAAAAAGTTTTGGTCTTGCATGAATAATAATCACGATGAATTATCGGAGTAGAACACATAAACACACACACACACACACACACACACACACACACACACACACACACACCACACACACACACACACAAACACAGACGTTTGCGCCTGTGTACTTGTGTGTGGACGTGTGTTCGTATGTAATTGTATTTGCCCTGCACATGTGTTTATGTTGTGTGTATGTGCGTGTGTGTGCATGCAGGTATTTATGTATGTTTTTCCTCTGCATATAGCGCGTGCAAAATGCGAACTTGTGAGTTATAATATGTTCTTGTTCACATGTGTATGTATACTTGTAAAGGTATTCCTACCTATGAGTTAAGAAAGCGAGGGTATAAAGGAAGTACCACGAATGGGATAAAAGGCAGAGCCTGTGAGAGGTGCTCCCGCTGCTGCTGCTGCTGCTGCTGCTGCTGCATCAACTCCAAAGGTTTGCTTAATGAGTATTGGGAGGAAACCGCGGTTCGCTCCGGCGTGCCGGATGTGACGTAAGGGAAGTGATTACTGGAAGGAAAGCCGGGACGACGGAGCCACGGGCAGCGCGCGCTGTCCCGCCTTCAACGCCCAAAGGCCCTCAAGCACCGACTGTTCCAGATGCCGCTTACAAATATGGAACAATTAAAACACCGGAAAATTTATATATCACATTGTGTGAAGATATCTAAACAGAAACTCATTCCGTGCTCGTGTGGACTTGTTTATGCACGGTGGTGGGTTTGTGTTTCTTTCTTTATTGAAGGATATGTGAATACACACAGAGACGCTCATCACATACTAATACACACGTTCATTTACGTGCAAACACATACATACACACACACGCACACACACACACACACACACACACACACACACACACACACACACACACACACACACACACACACACACACACACACACACACACACACACACACACACATAGATCGGTCATATCAGCTCTGAGCTCTCTTCCGGAGGGAAATAACTGTCGATCACGAGTCCAACACGTGATCCAAAAGACCAAGGTGAATCACACACACACACACGCTGCATCAGCGATCTGCGCTCAATTCCCACCCAGGGCTGATGGCAATTACATAGCACTGCAAGCCGGCACCCCAGTTCTGGCAGACAGGGAGTTGGGTCTTTGTGTGTATAAGATCAGACAGTTCCAAAGCTATGAACTGTTGGACAAGATGATAAAAGAAATTTTTTCTAGCAAGAAGGCCTGCGTGTTGACGTACATTGAATAAAACTGCATCGTTTCATTTCAGGATGAACGCCCACTAAAAACGTGTAGTCCAATATGCTAAGAATACCAACTTTCATGAAGTTGGCTTAGACCTTGCCAAAATTGGCCGGTGGGTTGCTGTTTCCAGTACAAAACAATACAATTAAAAAAATCCCGTACAATACAAATGGATGCTGCAGGAAGAAGAAACAGAATTATTGGTCGAGCTACGCACTTGGGATTTACTACTTTTGTATGACGACACAAGCTACGATGTTTCGAATTATGCTTAATTTCTATAACTAGATAATACTTTAACTTTCTGATATGTTAGCACTCTGAAGACGAAAACTAGAGGAGGAGGACCTGCTGAGAGAGAGAGAGACAGACAGAAAGACAGAGAGAGAGAGAGAGAGAGAGAGAGAGAGAGAGAGAGAGCTGTTGTTGTTCAAATTTCGGGGGTCAGAGGACACTCACGGACTTTGGAATACCAATTCGTCCAGGTGAACAACGAAACTGTCATTCAAGCGTTGTTATAGAGAAGGCAGCCAATGTATAGGATTTGTCCCCGGCAGAGGCAATTTCACGAGGTTCGTTGTTATAGAGAAGGCAGCAAGGTATATCGGATTTGGTCCCTGGCAGAGGAATTCACGAGGCTCTTAGAGGTGGCGCAGGTCAGCATCGGAGGTGTGACAATACTGATACCTCCAGTCGGCAGTAGTGACACGACTTTTAACCTACCAGAAACAGCGGTCCTCTAAGCGCAAGCTGGAAAGCAATACCTGAGTTGAGTGTGGAGGCGCAAATTATTCGTACACTGTAACCTTCCGGTACCACCTTGTAGAATCCGAGTATTCTGCTTCCAGTCGGTGTCAGGGGAAATACTGACTATTCCGTCACTTGAGCTGAACCCTACTCTTGGAAACGCCAATACCAACCATACGTCTCTTACGTCAGCCCTCCCATTCCCTTGGATACCAATGACTCGGTACCCAGTTGAAAGTCACGTTCCTGACTTCCAGTTGAAGTTTTTGTAGGGGCGCAAGAATAGAGGTGAGGAAGCGGATATTATTGTTGGGATGAGGGTGTCTTAGGCTGTCAATAACAGACCTGTGAGTCCGTGTGTATCATTACAGTACCAAGTCATATCATCAGATAGTGTTCTAAACCCCTAGATGGCGATAGCTTCTGGATAGCGATAGCTTCGGCTTGGAATGTGCTGTACAGGAACAGTCAGTGACTCTCCAGCAGAAAGCTAGACTATCGGTCCCGATGGTGGATCCCAAAGTGAGCGTCGTGATGAAGTCTGGGGAGCTGTCTACGTGTGCCGCAAGAACTCTTCCTAGCCGGAGGGTCTATACCGGAGAATTTTGCGGGGGCGACCATCATGGAGGTGTGTACCGGTAATTCAGGCTGTGGCCCGAAATTAGTTAAGAGTCGTGGTGCTCTAAAAAGCCAAATGTTCCTATGGAGGCAAGGATAAACCTATTTCATAACCGTGAAAAGGCAATGGCAAACTGTTGTCCTACCAGGAGCCTGAAGGACCTTTGCAAAGAAACAAGTCACTAACAGACTGATTCTTGAGGACAGACAAAAAAATGAGATTTCTGCTTAAACATCAGAACTCTGACTTACGTTTGGGCTCCCAGGGAAATTCGGGAAACGTCATTCTGCGATTTATTTATTTATTTATTAATTTATTTGTTTATTTTACTTATCCATTTGTCTATTCTATTTTACTTAGCTATATATTTTGCCATTTACATATTCATTTGTTTATTCATTCATTTATTTATCTATTTATCTACTCATCTATTTATTCATTTATTTATTTGTTTATTTATTTATTCATTTATCTGTTTTCTTATTCATTCATTAATTATTTTCTTTATTTATCTGTTTATTCATTTATTCGTTGATCTATTTTACTTAATTGATTAATTCATTCATTCATTCATTCATTTATTCATTTATCTATTTATTCATTTATGTTTATTTATTTATTTATTTATTTATTTATCTTATTTTATTTATCTATTTATTTATTTATTTATTTATTTTATTTATTTATTATTTATTTATTTATTTTTATTTATTTTATTTATTTATTTATTATTATTAGTATTTATTTATTATTTATTTAATTATTATTATATTATTATTATTTATTATTATTATTATTATTATTATATTATTATTATTATTTTTTTTTGTTTTTTTTTTTTTTTTTAGCTCATCTCCACGCATTGCTACATGAGTTGGGTCGCCGTGGTCATTAAAGAGCCGGACTCCCTTGAAGCAAAACGTCTGTTATACCGAGTTTCTTTCCATCACCCTTGTGACCTTCGTTCGAGCTGTGGCTATCTTCTTAGGGTAGGATATATCCATATCTTTCCCCCAGATATTAGGGGGAAAAACGTGGATGAAGAATTTTCCTCATATCGAAGACCAGATGCCATAGTTTCCGATTTTAGTACCGAAATATTGATGTCTAACCTGCAGCACTCAGTGTTGCGCCTTGACGAAATACTGGTGCTTATTAGCTACAACTAAAATGATGGTTGTTCACGTGCGACATAATATTGTACCCAGAAAGAAAGGGGAAGCTCTAGGAAGTGTTACGGTATTGCCATATTTTAAATTGTATTACAATCCTCCTTTGTGCCGTTTTCCTTTCTAGGGTAGTAAAGGTTGTTTTGACACCCCTTTAAAAGAGCAAAGATTTATATGTTTTCATAGAAGATTATGCATGGTTACTTTATATGTTCTATTGTTAGAAATAGTAAATAAAATGATGTAGCATTGTTTGATGTATAAAGGAAATAAATATGTAATTGGTTGAAGAGAACCATCGTTACGGCTGAGGAGGTTGATACGTAGGAGTCAGTGACCAGTCAGTTCAATCGTCATGGTCGAGGTTACCAGCTGAGTCCTAAATGGAAGGATACTAGTCAGTTGTAGTCAGCAAGGCAACCGGATGGACATATGAAATATAAAAGACACAGTTTCTATCTTGAGGATTGTCAGCACTTAATCTATTTGTGAGAAGTGATCCAACTGAAGGACCCGGCTAAGACCTCTGAGAGTTAAGGCCCCTACACACTGTCAGTCATGATTGCACTATTTTCATTATTTCTCATGCATATCCTGTGTGAGTGTGTGTGATTTAGTGTTTGCGCAGATGATTGAGGAATTTCCAACATGGTTTGATTTTGTAAGCTCAAGCATAGTAGTTACACCATCATGAGTGATAGTGTCGATGATTGCGCCAACAGCTCAGTCTTTCCTTTGTAGCCAAGAATAGCTATGCATGCAGCCGCTTTACTCATCTTCACTCCACAAACTCCAAGAGGTAAGTAATGATTGGTCAATCTTACTGATAGTATGTCCCAAACACTGTTTGCACAATCTCGATGACTGTGCAGTCATGACTGACAGTGTATAGGGGCCTTTAAAGGCCTGAGTGATGGGATACATTTATGTTCCGTTGTTATTTGATGATATATGTATATATGTGTACCTATAAACCTT
>NC_134800.1:50982172-50992172 GCF_046742065.1 Oratosquilla oratoria
TTACAGCTTAATTCCGTTTCTTTTTTTATACATAAAATAGATCAATGATTGGCAGCCCCATTGTAGTATTGAAATAAAGTCAAAATTTCGATAGCCAGTTCTGTTTTGTTTATCTGGCAACTCTTCCCACCACTCAGAAGCAAGCTGTGATTCTCTACACCTCTCAGTGCCTTTTCAAAATTAGAGGGAGGGGCACGTCGATTTCCAGCCTCCCAGTTAAATCCCCCTCTCCTGAAAAATTTATGTTTTTGTTCTTTAAGAAGCCATATCTCTGGTTCTATTTTACATATTATTTTGATTGTTGTACCATTGTGAAGGGAGAAAATCATACTTTAATTTGTTAAAAAAAATTAAAGGAAATTGTAAATTAAAATTTTTGTTTCATTTATCCTAACAGAATTTCACAGCATTTTTCACTATTCAAAATAGAAAAAATAATTTTAGAAATATGAAAATAAAATAAAATATAATCTTACTAAGTTGTTATCAAGATTCTAATCTTTCATTTCCTGCATAGGCGGTTGATATGGACACCTTCATGTTCAGATATATCACCTTTACTATACAATATTATACAAAATAAAAATATCTACTACACGTAACATATACATGTGACAGAAACAGTTTAGTGGGGAATATAACTCTATTGGAAAGGGTAATTATACATAAGTTCACCAGAGAAGTTGAACAACTTTTATGACACGTTCACGTATAAGAACTCCCAGGTTCCCTTAAGCGCCTCAGTTGTGGTGAAAGTTTGCGTTTTTCTTATTCTGAAAGTATCTGCTGATTCTATTCATACAAGGAAAGGCTCTGTTTCTAATCGACTTCATAACTGGTTCAATGCAGTCTCAATCTTTACTAGTGGAATGACTTATCTCTATCATAATCAGAGTTAGACAGTTCTATTTAGATGTAGGATTACGGTCTGACTGGATTCTTATATTTGATTGATATCATTTAGGATTACGGTCTGTAATGTTTTATATTATTTCCGGGGCGATACTATAAATCCCTTTGTTTTCTGTACTTCATTCAAATCCTTCACCGTTATTTGTCTGGAGTAGGAAATTGGACACATGTGGTTCAGATGAAAAAATGGGTATAGAATTGTTCTGAAATCCACATTCGTCCAATGCCTAAGGTGATTCTATATCCGTTCTGAAAATATTCCTTCCCAAATTACTTTCTTACCTCAGCGATACAGATAAAACACCGATAAATTGCAACGAATTACCTGCAAGGAAATGCTTCATCACAAAACTGACATGTGGGTTGAAAACCGTTAAAACGGTTATGAAGATTTTTACATTACCGACTTGGGTGGAAGAAATTTATGCAAAACTACAAAATTCATTTGGTTATGAGAACCTGGCTAGAGGAAGTTCACTGTGGTGTGCTCTTTTCCTATCCCAGGATTGATGGAATGCCTTTATAAGGATGCCATTTTTTAAATGGAGAAAAAACAAATGAGGAAGAGAGGACTTACGGAGACCATTTTGAACTGCTCGATTATTATTATTATTATTATTATTATTATTATTATTTTTTTTTTTTTTTTTTTTTTTTTTTTTTTTTTTTTTTTTTTTTTTTTTTTTTTTTTTTTTTTTTTTTTTTTTTTTTTTTTTTTTTTTTTTTTTAAATATATGATTTTGACATGTTGAATCACGAGGGGATTTTACTCTGAGGTAATCATATCGACTTGACTTTGATCCTTTGTCTCGGTACTACTTGAATACAACAGTCCAAATATCTAAATGAACCATTTCGGCGGTATGATGTCGATTTACCAACTGGAAACACCTAAGGATTCTTCCAACGTGACCCAGTTTGGGTCAATCTGTCTGTTACAGGGTTCACTGTTATGAGACGGACTCGTGCGTAAATATATGCATACATACATAACATACACACACACACACACACACACACACACACACACACACACACTCACAAAGGATTACAAAGGATTACAAAGGCGGAGCATGCCGACAGGAGACCTTTTGATCCATATCTAGGTCGGATGCGAAAAAAAAAATCATATTAATAATAAAATAATAAATAAAAACTATAATAATGTAAATAACAAATAAAATACATGAATAAATGCATAGGTATGGTTAAATAATAAACAAACAGGTAAATAGTAAATAATAATAAATTGACATATAACTAATAATAAATAAAAATCAGACAGACAAATTATAACAAAACAAAAACAAATAATATAAGATAAATTGTAATCATTACAGCATCTTACTTAGGTATTTATCTAAATGATTCTTAAAGCTTCGAACTGAACTACATTGCACTACCTGTGCAGGAAGTTTATTCCATTCATTAACTACACGGTTGGCAAAGTTGTTTCTACCCACTTCCAAATTGAATCTATTTCCGGACAGTTTGAGACCATTGTTTCTTGTCTGATTCTCATTCAATGTGAAAAAAATTTCACTTTTAATGTTGTCAATTCCCTTTAAAATCTATCAAGTCACCTCTGAGTCTACGCTTTTTTAGGGAAAACAGATTCATGTGTTTAGTCGATTTTCGTATGATTTATTGTTGAGATTTGGAATCAGTTTTGTGGCTCCCCGTTGTACTTTTTCCAGTCTGTCAATGTCTTTAATGAGATTCGGTGACCATACGGAAACAGCATATTCCAAATGTGGACGAACTAACGATTTATATAGCTTGTTAATGAGTGATGTACTTTTGAAATCAAAAGATCGCGCAATCAGTCCTAGAATCTTATTTGCTTTCTCAGAGGCTGAAATATACTGCTTGGATGATTTGAGGTCGTTACTGATAATTACGACGAGATCTTTTTCACTATCCACTTTTGTTAACGAATTTCCAAATAACTTGTAATCGTACTTACTGTTGTTTTTACCTATGTGCATTACCTTGCATTTACTTGTGTTAAATTTCATTAGCCACTTTTCAGACCATTGCTGTAATTGATCTAAATCTTCTTGAATATCTAATTGGTTTGAGTGATCATTTGCCACTCCGCACAGTTTTGTATCATCAGCAAATTTGGAAACAGTAGATTTTAGTCCATGGTCTATATCATTTATATATACTATGAATAGAAGTGGCCTAAGAACGGAACCCTGAGGAACTCCACTTGTAACATTTTCCATCTAGAAGTTTTTTCCATTTAAAACAACTCTCTGTTTTCGACCATTCAACCAATTACTAGTCCAACTTAATAGGCTACCACTTATTCCGTGTAAAGCTAATTTAGTAAGTAGTCTTTCGTGTGGGACGGTATCAAAAGCTTTTGCAAAGTCTAGATATATTAAATCTATATTGTTTCTTTTGTCATAATTCGAGATAACTGTGTTGTAGAATTCAAGTAAGTTAGTCACGCAAGAACGTTTCCGTCTGAAACCATGCTGGCTATCATTTATCAAACGGTTACTTTCTAAATGATGTTCGATAGCATCTCTGATGATAGTTTCCATTATTTTTCCTACGATTGAAGTCAAACTTATAGGCCTATAGTTATTTGATTTCTTTTTGTCACCTTTTTTGAATATGGGAGTAACGTTAGCTAGCTTCCATTCTCTTGGGACATCTCCGGATATGATGGATTTCTTGAAAATAATTTCTAATGGAACAACAATCTCATTTTTCATTTCCTAGATTCTTGGATGCCAACCGTCAGGCCCTGGTGTTTTATTAACTTTGAGTTTGTCTATACACCTTTTAATTTTTTCTTTTGTTATATTTACCGTAGTGAGTAAGTTTACCCTAGACTTTTCACAGGTTTCAGTTTGGAATTCACTTTGAGGTGTTTCGTTTACGAATACCGAGCTAAAATAATTGTTTAAGATATTACACATTCCTTCATTTGAATATTCAAGTTGACCGTCAGCAGATAATAGTGGACCAATGTGATTCCTAACAATCTTTTTATCTCTAATGTAACTATAGAATTCTTTGGGATTCTCTTTGGATTTATCAGCGATGTTCATTTCGTATTGTCGTTTTCTTTTTCTTATTGTCTTTTTTAAATCTATCTGTATTGATACATAACTTTCATAGTCATTAGATGCACCCGAGCACTTATATTTCTTATAAGCCTGTCTCTTTTTAGCAATACTTTTTTCAGTTTCTTTGTCGAGCCACTTTGGGCGAGCCTGATTTGGGGGACGTCTGTCCTTAAAAGGAAGTAAGTTTGAATCATCTTAGTGAGCGTATTTTGAAATATTTCCCACATCTGATCTACAGGTCTTTCGTTTAATTTTGCCCCCCAATCTGTAAGCTGAAGCTCCTGACGTAGTCCTATGAACTAAGCTTTACTGAAATCGGGTATTTTAGAAACACAAGTATCTATTCTAAAATTGTTTAGGAGTTTGAATCTAACTAAGTTGTGATCGCTATTTGCAACAGATTCACCGACTTCTACATCAGTTACCATGCTTTCGCGGCTAGTGATCAAAAGATCGAGTAAATTTCCATATCTTGTGGGCTTTTACATGCTGAATTAAGTAATTGTCACCAAGAAAATCAATCAAGCGACTACCTATATGGCCATGTTCAAGGGTCATCCAATCAATGTCAGTAAAATTGAAATCACCCATTATCAATAAATCCCGGTTTCCAGAAACAATAGAGATCTTGAAATAACAGTTTGTCGTCTGCTAATGATAATGTCTTTGGCCTATATATTACACCTATATTCATTTTTTGTCCATTTGTTTGGGTTAACTCAACCCACAAACTATCATATGCATCCTGTTTCACTTTCTCTAAAACACAAGCATGAACATTGTTTTTAACGTACAATAGAACACCCCCACCTTTCTTGTGGTTTCTATCCTGATGAAAGTGTTTAAATCCCGCAATATTAAATTCAGCTTCGAACTCTGTACCATTTAACCATGTCTCAGTTATTCCTATCATATCGAGGATTTTCGCTTTTGACATACGCCTGTATTTCACTTGAAATTTGTTCCTAATACTATTCGAGCATTAAAGTACATGGTTCTAAGAAACATCGATCAATATTATGTGTTTTTGACAATTTGAGGAACTACATATCCTCTTCAACCCCATCCCCCCACTCTATTTCCACCTCATGTATGCAACTTAAGAACAATGTCTCCATTCAGAATTCTGTCCTTATACCAATGTCCTAAATGAAACAAACATAGATAGTTATGTGGTTGATTTTAACCCATCCATCCAAAAAATGAATAGAGTGTAAATATACCTCCTTACTTGCAGACGACAAACTGTTGTGATTTCAAGAACTGTCTAGTTCACCTGCAACCGGGAAATTTATTGATAATTGGTTGATTTCCAATTTACGACATAGATTGGGATGACCTTGAACATGGCCATATTAGGTAGTCGCTTGATATGATTTCCTTGGTGACAATTACGTATTTCAGCATGTAAAAGAGTCCCACAAGATATGAAAAACAACCTTTTAAAACCCTCGATCTTTTAATCACTAGCCGCGAAAGCATGGTAACTGATGGTAGAATTCGGTGAATCTGTTGCAAATAGCGATCCACAACTTAGTGAGATTCAAACTCCTAATCAAATTTAGAATAGATACTTGTGTGTCTAAAATACCCCGATTTCAGTAAAGCTCAGTTCATAGGACTACGTCAGGAGTTTCAGCTTACAGATTGCGAGGCAAAATTAAACGAAAGACCTGTAGAACAGATGTGGGGAATTAAATATTTCAAAATACGCTCACTAAGATGATTCAAACTTACATTCCTCTTTAAAGGACAGACGGGCCCCAAATCAGGCTCGCCCAAAGTGGCTCGACAAAGAAACTGAAAAAAGTATGTGCTAAAAAGAGACAGGCTTATAAGAAAATTAAGTGCTCGGGTTCATCTAATGACTATGAAAGTTATGTATCAATACAAGATAGTATTAAAAAAGACAATAAGAAAAAGAAAACGACAATACGAAATGAACATCGCTGATAAATCCAAAAGAGAATCCCAAAGAATTCTATACGTTTACATTAAGAGATAAAAAGATTGTTAGGAAACCACATTGGTCCACTATTATCTGCTGACGGTCAATTCTTGAATATTCAAATGAAGGGAATGTGTAATATCTTAAACAATATTTTTTAGCTCGGTAGTCGTGAAACGAAACACCTCAAAGTGAATTCCAAACTGAAACCTGTAAAAAGTCTAGGGTAAACTTACGCACAACGGTAAATATAACAAAAAAAAATAGAAAAAATTAAAAGGTGTATAGACAAACTCAAAGTTAATAAAACACCAGGGCCTGACGGTTGGCATCCAAGAATCTTAAAGGAAATGAAAAAATGAGATTGTTGTTCCATTAGAAATTCTTTTCAAGAAATCCATCATAGTCCGGAGATGTCCCAAGAGAATGTAAGCTAGCTAACGTTACTCCCATATTCAAAAAAGGTGACAAAAAGAAATCAAATAAACTATAGGCCTATAAGTTTTGACTTCAATCTTAGGAAAAATTAATGGAACCTATCATCAGAGATGCTATCGAACATCATTTTTAGAAAGGTAACCGTTTGATAAATGATAGTCAAACATGGTTTCAAGACGGAAACGTTCTTGCGAGACTAACTTACTTGAATCCTACAACACAGTTTATCTCGAATTATGACAAAAGAAACAATACAGATTTAATATATCTAGACTTTGCAAAAGCTTTTGATACCGTCCCACACGAAAGACTAACTTACTAAATTAGCTTTACACGGAATAAGTGGTAGCCAATTAAGTTGGACTAGTAATTGGTTGATGGGTCGAAAACAGAGAGTTGTTTTTAAAAGGAAAAACTTCTAGATGGAAAATATGTTACAAGTGGAGTTCCTCAGGGTTCCGTTCTTAGGCCACTTCTATTCATAGTATATATAAATGATATCGACCCATGGACTAAAATCTACTGTTTCCAAATTTGCTGATGATACAAAATCAGTGCGGAGTGGCCAAATGATCACTCAATCCAATTAGATATTCAAGAAGAAATTTAGATCAATTACAGCAATGGTCTGAAAAGTGGCTAATGAAATTTAACACAAGTAAATTGCAAGGTAATGCACATAGGTACAAACAACAGTAAGTACGATTTCAAGTTATTTGGAAATTCGTTAACACAAGTGGATAGTGAAAAAGGATCTCGTCGTAATTATCAGTAACGTCTCAAATCATCCAATCAGTAGTATTTCAGCCTCTGAGAAGGCAAATAAGATTCTAGGACTGATTGCGCGATCTTTTGATTTCAAAAGCTACATCTCACTCATTAACCAGCTATAGAAATCGTTAGTTCGTCCACATTTTGGAATATGCTGTTTCACGTATGGTCAACCGAATCGTCATTGAAAACATTGGACAGGACTGGAAAAAAGTACAACGGGGAGCCACATAACTGATTCTAAATATAGAAAATAAATTCATACGAAAATCGACTAATTCTCTATGAATCTGTTTCCCCTAAAAAAGCGTAGACACAGAGGTGACTTGATACAGGTCTTTAAGATTTTAAAAGAATTGACAACATTAAAAGTGAAATTTTTTTCACATTGAATGTGAAATCAGACAAGAAACAATGGTCTCAAACTGTCCGGATAATAGATTCAATTTGGAAGTGGGTAGAAACAACTTTGCCAACCGTGTAGTTAATGAATGGAAGAAACTTCCTGCACAGGTAGTGCAAATGTAGTTCAGTTCGAAGCTTTAAGAATGCATTTAGATTAAATACCTAAGTAAGATGCTGTTAATGATTACAATTTAGTATTATATTATTTGGTTTTTTGTTTTGTTATCATTTGTCAGTCTGATTGTTTTTTATTAATAGTTATATCTCAATTTATCAATAATTACTATTTAACCTGTTTGTTTATTATCTAACCATACCTATGCATTTTATTCATGTATTTTATTTGTAATTTACAATTATTATAGGTTTTTTTATTTATTAGTTTATTATTAATAGGATTTTTTTTGTCGCATTCGACCTAGATATGGATCCAAAGGTCTCCTGTCGGCATGCCTCCGCCTTTGTTACTCCCTTGTAATCCTTTGTGAGTGTGTGTGTGTGTGTGTGTGTGTGTGTGTGTGTGTGTGTGTGTGTATTTTAGGAATGTATGCATAATATTTACGCACGAGTCAGTCTCAAAACCGTGGAACCCTGTAACAGGACAGATTGACCTAAACTGGGTCACGGTTGGAAGAATCCTTTAGGTGTTTCCAGTTGGTAAATCCGACATCATACCGCTCGAAATGGTTCATTTAGATATTTGGACTGTTGTATTCAACTAGTACCGAGACAAAGGATCAAAGTCAAGGCGATATGATTACCTCAGAGTAAAATCCCCTCGGGATTCAACATGTCAAAATCTTAGTATATATAAAAAAAAAAAAAAAAAAAAAATAAAAAAAAAAAAAAAAAAAAAAAAAAAAAAAAAATAAAAAAAAAAAAAAAAAAAAAAAAAAAAAAAAAATAATAATAATAATAATAATAAGAATAATAATAATAATCGAGCAGTTCAAAATGGAGTCCTCCGTGAGTCCTCGCTCTTCCCTCATTTGGTTTTTTTCTCCATTTAAAAAATGGCATCCTATAAAGGCATTCCCATCAATCCTGGGATAGGAAAAGAGCACACCACATGTGCAACTTTCCCTCTAGCCAGGTTCTCATAACCAAATGAATTTTGTAGTTTTGCATAAATTTACTTCCACCCAAGTCCGGTAATGTCAAAAATCTTCATAACCGTTTTAAACGGTTTTTCAACCCCACATGGTCAGTTTTGTGATGAAGCATTTCCTTGCAGGTAATTCGTTGCAATTTATCGGTGTTTTATCTGTATCGCTGAGGTAAGAAAGTAATTTTGGAAGGAATATTTTCAGAACGGATATAGAATCACCTTAGGGCATTGGACGAATGTGTATTTCAGACCACAATTCTATACCCCGGTTTTTATTGTGGTTGTTATTTATTTTCATCTGAACCACATGTGGTCCAAGGTCCTACTCCAGACAAGGTAACGGTGAAGGATTTGAATGAAGTACAGAAAACAAAGGGATTTATAGTTATCGCCCCGGAAATAATATAAAACATTACAGACCCCGTAATACAAAATTGATAACAATTCAAATAATAAGAATCCAGTCAGACCCGTAATCCGATAGCATCTAGAGAGAACTGTCCTGAACTCTGATTATGATTGAGATAAGTCATTCCACTAGTAAAGATTGAGACTGCAATTTGAACCAGTTATGAAGTCGATTAGAAACAGAGCCCGTTTCCTTGTATGACTAGAATTCAGCAGATCACTTTCAGAATAAGAAAAACGCAAACTTTTGCACCACACACTGAGGCGCTTAAGGGAACCTGGGGAGTTCTTATACGTGAACGTGGTCATAAAAGTTGTTCAACTTCTCTGGTGAGCTTATGTATAATTACCCTTTCCAATAGAGATATAATTCCCCACTAAACTGTTTCAGTGACATGTATATGTTATGTGTAGTGAATATCTTTATTTTGTATAGTATTGTATAGTAAAGGTGATATATCTGAACATGAAGGTGTCCATATCAACCGCCTATGCAGGAAATGAAAGATTAGAATCTTGATAACAACTTAGTAAGATTATATTTTATTTTATTTTCATATTTTTTAAAATTATTATTTCTATTTTGAATAGTGAAAAATGCTGTGAAATTCTGTTAGGATAAATGAGACAAAAATTTAATTTACAATTTCCTTTATTTTTTTAACAAATTAAAGTATGATTTTCTCCCTTCACAATGGTACAACAATCAAAATAATATGTAAAATAGAACCAGAGATATGGCTTCTTAAAGAACAAAAACATAAATTTTTCAGGAGAGGGGGATTTAACTGGGAGGCTGGAAATCGACGTGCCCCTCCCTCTAATTTTGAAAAGGCACTGAGAGGTGTAGAGAATCACAGCTTGCTTCTGAGTGGTGGGAAGAGTTGCCAGATAAACAAAACAGAACTGGCTATCGAAATTTTG
>NC_134800.1:50994672-51004672 GCF_046742065.1 Oratosquilla oratoria
TATATATGTATAAATATAGATACATATGTATATATATCTATATATATAAATGTATATATATATATATATATATATATATATATATATATACATTTACGGAATAAATTGTTCTATTTTGTTTGATAATTTTTAGGGGATAAATATATGACCTGTGTATATCGCTTTTGTACGTAGATCACGCACCGAAGTAACACAAAACATATACCAAACATGACATATCACCCTTTCAAAAAAGTATGTACAATTTTTTAATCCATCGGCAGTCCAATCTAAAGCAGTTTTGTCAATTCCAATTGCGTTATTATATAAATATTTGTAAATATCATACTGTGATAGGAAATAAATGTGATTGTTCATTACAAAAAAAGAAATCTTGTTATTTTCATATTTTGTCCCGTGACCCAAACGTCCTACTTACCTTGACCCAAACGTCCTAGGTTGCAGGCCCATGGCCGAAACGTCCAGGGCCCAAACGTCTTAAATTCGTTGTTACTGAAAATAATGGTTTGATCGTCGGCCCAATAAACTGGATTATTTTGTTCTTCTAAACGTTTGAATATACCACTGGAAAGAGTACTGGAATGGTTTGGACACATGGAAAGAATGGGTGAAGAAAGATTAATAAAAGGAAGGCAGAGGTGGAAGGAGTGAACATGAGGGGGCGACCAAGGATGAGATGGCTGGATGGGGTAAAAGGGGCATTGGGAAAGAAGGAAATGTTTGTAGAGGAGGGAAGGGAGAAGATAAAAGATAGGGGTGAATGGAAAATGGTTGTGTATGGATGATACTGCGATGTATGGAAGGGTGTGGGTGGGGGATGGGAAGCATATGTGAATGATATTTTGACGCAGCCCGAAGGGATTTATCCCCGTCTTCTTTTTTTCTACACGAGGGGACGGAAAGGGGGTGGGGTCGCCTATTAAATGAAGCGACCTTACTTAGGATGTGCTGTGTCTTGCTGCATTGCTGCTGACCGGGGGGCAGTGGGTGAGATTCAGGGATGACCCGTCATCCAAAAGAAGCCAAGAAAAATAGGAGGGAGGGATGGTGACAGGGGGTGGAGTATGTGGGGACGAAATAAGTGGGAGTGGATTTATGCCTTTGACTTTGGCTACCTCCCTCGTAATGGGGGAAAAGCCGTTGATATATGTATGTATATATGTATATACATATAAATATATATTTGTATATTTATATATATGTATATATATATGTATATGTTCGAGAATAACGAGTCCATGAGCCATATTTTGATAGAAAGCAAACAACGTTTACTTTCTACTAATATATATATATATATATATTTGAATAATTCGCTAGTGGACAGCGACATCAATCATACAATCCATGACGGTCATGGATTGTATGAATATATATATATGTATAAAATAGGTAGTTGTCGACAAGTCTATGAAAATAAACACCTTTATTAGTACGAGGTTTTGCTTGTTATAACTTGGTCAATCGAAACGTCATACTAATAAAGGTCTCGTCCTCACATTGTATTTATTCTAATGTATGTATATGTGTATACTGCATATTGTAATCCAGTAGCCTACTACCTGCCGCACGGTCGAACTGTCAGCGAGTAAATCCGGTCCCGCCATTGAGGAGGATGTGTTGGGCACTCAGATAGAGGAATAAGAAAACCATTAAAAAAGGCAGATAAACTCTTGAATCAATGGTAATCCAACATTCATTATGACCCACTAACCCACGTGTTTGCCGTTAGCAGCACCCCTGCAGAGCATGGAGACGGGAGTCTTGGAAGCTGAATGATGTCCCAGTGCTGTGAATGCACTGAGGTGCCCCCTGGACTAGCAACACGTCTCCTTGATCCTCTGTTTAGGCCAGGACGGGCGGCCTCTTGGCTCGGAGAGGCAAATCGGCTTGGCTGATTGACTTGAATATGAGAATCAGGCACGCTCAGAGTCAAACAACACGGTCCGTGGTTGTCATTCCCTAGTGTCAAGGTGGTGGGTACCTATATTCCCCCATGACAACCGGGACTATTGGGTTCATATGTTTACCCAAATCCTGGTCTCACCGTGTTGGGCTCGGTGGTGTGTGGGTGCGTGGGAAGGCGAATCATAGGGTTAGGTTCATGTCAACCAGTCTGGATACATATGGTGGGGAGGGGCTTGCAACCTATCTCCATAAAAATTGCCAAACCCATTGGGCAGGTTGCGGAGGTGTTGCAGATGAAACACAAACACATCGAGGTAAGCCTAGGGTGAACCTTGGTCGGGATCTTCATGTGTGCGCCTGGAACATTATATTTCTCTTCCAGGACGACCGACTACCCTTTTATCGGCGGAGGTTCTGTTACGTTGACGCCCAACTCTGGTGTCATCTTTCCACGTCCCTGTCTCGTCTGCTCTGAAAGATTTCGATTGCGACAGCGAAGTGGTTTCATGTGAATAAGACCCTTTATTGTTACTTACCACACCGAGTGAACTGTGGAGACGTCAGCTTAGTTTATCGGGAATAAAATGCAGAACTACATTTACGTGTATTTGCATGTAAGGTTTATAGGTACACATATATACATATATCATCAAATAACAACGGAACATAAATGTATCCCATCACTCAGGCCTTTAAAGGCCCCTATACACTGTCAGTCATGACTGCACAGTCATCGAGATTGTGCAAACAGTGTTTGGGACATACTATCAGTAAGATTGACCAATCATTACTTACCTCTTGGAGTTTGTGGAGTGAAGATGAGTAAAGCGGCTGCATGCATAGCCATTCTTGGCTACAAAGGAAAGACTGAGCTGTTGGCGCAATCATCGACACTAACTATCACTCATGATGGTGTAACTACTATGCTTGAGCTTACAAAATCAAACCATGTTGGAAATTCCTCAATCATCTGCGCAAACACTCAATCACACCCACTCACACAGGATATGCTTGCGCAATCATGAATATTGTGCAATCATGACTGACAGTGTGTAGGGGCCTTAACTCTCAGAGGTCTTAGCCGGGTCCTTCAGTTGGATCACTTCTCACAAATAGATTAAGTGCTGACAATCCTCAAGATAGAAACTGTGTCTTTCATATTTCATATGTCCATCCGGCTGCCTTGCTGACTACAACTGACTAGTATCCTTCCATTTAGGACTCAGCTGGTAACCTCGACCATGACGATTGAACTGACTGGTCACTGACTCCTACGTATCAACCTCCTCAGCCGTAACAATGGTTCTCTTTAACCAATTACATATTTATTTCCTTTACACATAAAAAAATGCTACATCATTTTATTTACTATTTCTAACAATAGGATATATAAAGTAACCATGCATAATCTTCTATGAAAACATATAAATCTTTGCTCTTTTAAAGGGGTGTCAAAACAACCTTTACTACCCTAGAAAGGAAAACGGCACAAGGAGGATTGTAATACAATTTAAAATATGGTAATACCGTAACACTTCCTAGAGCTTCCCCTTTCTTTCTGGGTACAAGATTATGTCGCACGTGAACAACCATCATTTTAGTGTAGCTAATAAGCACCAGTATTTCGTCAAGGCGCAACACTGAGTGCTGCAGGTTAGACATCAATATTTCGGTACTAAAATCGGAAACTATGGCATCTGGTCTTCGATATGAGGAAAATTCTTCATCCACGTTTTCCCCCTAATATCTGGGGAAAGATATGGATATATCCTACCCTAAGAAGATAGCCACAGCTCGAACGAAGGTCACAAGGGTGATGGAAAGAAACTCGGTATAACAGACGTTTTGCTTCAAGGGAGTCCGGCTCTTTAATGACCACGGCTACCCAACTCATGTAGCAATGCGGGGAGATGAGCTAAAAAAAAAAAAAAAAAAATAATAATAATAATAATAATACTTATAATAATAATATAAATAAATGAATAAATAATAAAATAGATAAATAAATAATAAAATGAATAATAATAAATAAATAAATAAACAAATAAATAAATAAATAAATAAATAAATAAATAAATAAATAAATAAATAAATAGATAAATAAAATAAGATAAACAAATAAATAAATAAATAAATAAACATAAATAAATAAATAAATAAATAAATAAATGAATGAATGAATGAATGAATGAATAAATAAATAAGTAAATAAATAAATGAAGAAATAAATAAACAAATAAATAAATAAAATAATTAATGAATGAATAAGAAAACAGATAAATGAATAAATAAATAAACAAATTGATGAATAGATAGATGAGTAGATAAATAGATAAATAAATGAATGAATAAACAAATGAATATGTAAATGGCAAAATATATAGCTAAGTAAAAATAGAATAGACAAATGGATAAGTAAATAAACAAATAAATAAATAAATAAATAAATAAATCGCAGAATGACGTTTCCCGAATTTCCCTGGGAGCCCAAACGTAAGTCAGAGTTCTGATGTTTAAGCAGAAATCTCATTTTTTTGTCTGTCCTCAAGAATCAGTCTGTTAGTGACTTGTTTCTTTGCAAAGGTCCTTCAGGCTCCTGGTAGGACAACAGTTTGCCATTGCCTTTTCACGGTTATGAAATAGGTTTATCCTT
This sequence comes from Oratosquilla oratoria, assembly GCF_046742065.1. Classification (NCBI taxonomy): domain Eukaryota; kingdom Metazoa; phylum Arthropoda; class Malacostraca; order Stomatopoda; family Squillidae; genus Oratosquilla; species Oratosquilla oratoria. The sequence continues at coordinate 50,999,234 of NC_134800.1, forward strand.
GCCTCCATAGGAACATTTGGCTTTTTAGAGCACCACGACTCTTAACTAATTTCGGGCCACAGCCTGATTACCGGTACACACCTCCATGATGGTCGCCACCCGCAAAATTCTCCGGTATAGACCCTCCGGCTAGGAAGAGTTCTTGCGGCACACGTAGACAGCTCCCCAGACTTCATCACGACGCTCACTTTGGGATCCACCATCGGGACCGATAGTCTAGCTTTCTGCTGGAGAGTCACTGACTGTTCCTGTACAGGACATTCCAAGCCGAAGCTATCGCTATCCAGAAGCTATCGCTATCTAGGGGCCTTAGAACACTATCTGATGATATGACTTGGTACTGTAATGATACACACGGACTCACAGTCTGTTATTGACAGCCTAAGACACCCTCATCCCAACAATAATATCCGCTTCCTCACCTCTATTCTTGCGCCCCTACAAAAACTTCAACTGGAAGTCAGGAACGTGAGTTTCAAATGGGTACCGAGTCATTGGTATCCAAGGGAATGGGAGGGCTGACGTGAGAGACGTAGGGTTGGTATTGGCGTTTCCAAGAGTAGGGTTCAGCTCAAGTGACGGAATAGTCAGTATTTCCCCTGACACCGACTGGAAGCAGAATACTCGGATTCTACAAGGTGGTACCGGAAGGTTACAGTGTACGAATAATTTGCGCCTCCACACTCAACTCAGGTATTGCTTTCCAGCTTGCGCTTAGAGGACCGCTGTTTCTGGTAGGTTAAAAGTCGTGTCACTACTGCCGACTGGAGGTATCAGTATTGTCACACCTTCGATGCTGACCTGCGCCACCTCTTACGGAAGGGACCAGCCACGACATCTAAGAGCCTCGTGAATTGCCTCTGCCGGGGACAAATCCTATATACATTGGCTGCCCTCTATAACAACGCTTGAATGACAGTTTCGTTGTTCACCTGGACGAATTGGTATTCCAAAGTCCGTGAGTGTCCTCTGACCCCCGAAATTTGAACAACAACAACAGCTCTCTCTCTCTCTCTCTCTCTCTCTCTCTCTCTGTCTTTCTGTCTGTCTCTCTCTCTCTCAGCAGGTCCTCCTCCTCTAGTGTTCGTCTTCAGAGTGCTAACATATCAGAAAGTTAAAGTATTATCTAGTTATAGAAATTAAGCATAATTCGAAACATCGTAGCTTGTGTCGTCATACAAAAGTAGTAAATCCCAAGTGCGTAGCTCGACCAATAATTCTGTTTCTTCTTCCTGCAGCATCCATTTGTATTGTACGGGATTTTTTTAATTGTATTGTTTTGTACGGGAAACAGCAACCCACCGGCCAATTTTGGCAAGGTTTAAGCCAACTTCATGAAAGTTGGTATTCTTAGCATGTTGGACTACACGTTTTTAGTGGGCGTTCATCCTGAAATGAAACGATGCAGTTTTATTCAATGTACGTCAACACGCAGGCCTTCTTGCTAGAAAAAATTTCTTTTATCATCTTGTCCAACAGTTCATAGCTTTGGAACTGTCTGATCTTATACACACAAAGACCCAACTCCCTGTCTGCCAGAACTGGGGTGCCGGCTTGCAGTGCTATGTAATTGCCATCAGCCCTGGGTGGGAATTGAGCGCAGATCGCTGATGCAGCGTGTGTGTGTGTGTGATTCACCTTGGTCTTTGGATCACGTGTTGGACTCGTGATCAACAGCTATTTCCCTCCCGGAAGAGAGCTCAGAGCTCGTATGACCGATCTATGTGTGTGTGTGTGTGTGTGTGTGTGTGTGTGTGTGTGTGTGTGTGTGTGTGTGTGTGTGTGTGTGTGTGTGTGTGTGTGTGTGTGTGTGTGTGTGTGTGTGCGCGCGTGTGTGTGTATGTATGTGTGTGCACGTAAATGAACGTGTGTATTAGTATGTGATGAGCGTCTCTGTGTGTATTCACATATCCTTCAATAAAGAAAGAAACACAAACCCACCACCGTGCATAAACAAGTCCACACGAGCACGGAATGAGTTTCTGTTTAGATATCTTCACACAATGTGATATATAAATTTTCCGGTGTTTTAATTGTTCCATATTTGTAAGCGGCATCTGGAACAGTCGGTGCTTGAGGGCCTTTGGGCGTGGAAGGCGGGACAGCGCGCGCTGCCCGTGGCTCCGTCGTCCCGGCTTTCCTTCCAGTAATCACTTCCCTTACGTCACATCCGGCACGCCGGAGCGAACCGCGGTTTCCTCCCAATACTCATTAAGCAAACCTTTGGAGTTGATGCAGCAGCAGCAGCAGCAGCAGCAGCAGCAGCAGCAGCGGGAGCACCTCTCACAGGCTCTGCCTTTTATCCCATTCGTGGTACTTCCTTTATACCCTCGCTTTCTTAACTCATAGGTAGGAATACCTTTACAAGTATACATACACATGTGAACAAGAACATATTATAACTCACAAGTTCGCATTTGCACGCGCTATATGCAGAGAAAAATATACATAAATACCTGCATGCACACACACGCACATACACAAACATAAACACATGTGCAGGCAAATACAATTACATACGAACACACGTCCACACACAAGTACACAGGCGCAAACGTCTGTGTTTGTGTGTGTGTGTGTGTGTGTGTGTGTGTGTGTGTGTGTGTGTGTGTATGTGTGTGTGTGTTTATGTGTTCTACTCCGATAATTCACCGTGATTATTATTCATGCAAGACCAAAACTTTTTCTATGGGACCATAATCATTTGTTCTTTGACCATCTTTAAACGAAGCCTTACGAAAGATTTGAAGTTTGATTCGGAAAAAGATGGAATGAGAATCTCTTCCTTGCAGAAACTGAAGTCCATTGCAGAAGACTCGAACCTTTAGTCTGCCAAACTTCGGGCTACATTCAATTAACGGGTCACCCAGGCTTCCCAAGAGGTTGCCTCAGGGGTTCGTTCCCCCGTGGAAAGGTTGTAAGGGTCTCTAAAAGCATTACTTCCTTTCCCTCCACCTCTCAACCCTTCCCTCTCTCCCTCCAACTTGCCTTCCTCTTCCAGGATCTTTACCTTTACTCTCACCTTCGCCCTCACCCTCACTCTCAACCTCATCCTCAACCTCAACTTCACTCTCACCATTACCATCACCCTCAACCTCATCCTCAACCTCAACCTCATCCTCAAACCTCAACTTCAACCTCAACATCATCCTCAACCTCAACATCAACATCAACACCAACCTCAACCTCACCCTCACTATTGCCATCACCCTCAACTTACCGTCAACCTCAACCTCAACCTTACCCTCACCCTCACTCTCACTCTCGCCGTTACCATCACCCTCAACTTCATCCTCACCTTCAACGTCACCCTCACTATTACCATCACCCTCAACTTCATCCTCAACCTCAACCTTACTCTCACTCTCACTCTCACCATTACCATTACCCTCAACCTCATCCTCAACCCCATCCTCAACATCAAACTCAACCTCACCCTTACTATTACTATCACCCTCAACCTCATCCTCAACCTCAACCTCAACCTCACCCTCACTATTACCATCACCCTCACACTCACCCTCAACCACAACCTCATCCTCAGTCTCTACCTCAACCTCAACCTCAACCTCACCCTCACTCTCACTCTCACTCTTACTCTCACTCTCTCACTTTCACTCTCACCCTCACCATTACTATTATCTTCAACCTCATCCTCAACCTCAACCACAACCTCACCCTCACCCGCACCTTCATCCTCTCCTTCAGCTTCACCCTTCTTTTATCTCTTCCTTGCTTCCCGCACCCTTCCTCTTTTCCCCCCATTAAGCATTCTTCGAAGCGTCTTCCTTCAATATTCGGCTCATTCATTAAGTATTCATGAAGAAATACAAAGAGTCTTGCTGTGCAACAAGTTTATTGAGGCTTCCAACAATGGGCAACCTTGCTAGGCGGCTGGCGGATTTGCCCTCATGACTTCATCACGAAACTATTACCAAATAAGGGTCTGTCTGTTTCTCCTTCATCTTTTCATAATCCATGCGCACACGGATTTTTTTTAAGACGTCTCTAGAAAACATAAAAGATATAAAGGATTATTGGTCAGGTGGCGATGTGATTATGTCATCTACACATCTATAAGTGCTTATTCATAAGTGTTCGTTTTAATCCCAAACATTGGTTAAACGCGCCTCTATTTACGAGCCTTCGACTTGCGAACTTTTATACATACGAACAAAGCCTCAACCCTACTTTACCAGTTTCAAAGGTAAAAAATTCAATATTAAGATATTAGTATTACAATTATTTTTGTTTTATGTTTCAGTAATAATGTGCTTTTGAACAAGAAAACATGTATCGACTTTATTTCAAACTGTAGATTTGAATACCTTAAAAATTATGTTGAAATTGACAAATATTTCGAGTTGCGAAGGCCGATCGGAACGTAACACTTTCGTAAGTTGAGGAGTGTTTGTTCTTGATGTGCAATGCAGGGGTATAGTGGTGTACTTGAGCGCTTGAATGATAACTAAGGCTCTTCTTACTAATCTTTCTTAATGTATTACTTCCACGGCAACGAGTTCATTCGACCTTGCATCTATTACCTCAATGTACAAAGACACTTTAGTGGTTTTGGTGGACAGTTCCTTGTAAATAAATATTAAAGATGTCACCACAATATTATTAACGTACCCTTTACAGAAACGGCTGTGACCCTGTTAATATAATGGAGAATGATAAAAAAAATCAACAACAACAAAATCCTATACTGAGCGCATCGAACTCCAATCCAACGATGTCATCGACTGGCAGTGATCAATGACACAGGTGTTATTCCATTGTAGCCAATCGGTTCTCACTTCATTACGTCAGCAACTCGACACGGGTGGTGAATGAGCGTACATTTGTGTACAAGAGAGTGCCAGAATTTCAAACACACCCATTCAGATATTACGCAATGGGGTTTACATTGCGTGTCAAGATAGACAGGCACAATAATAGCAATTGTTCTGTTAATCAGTCATTAGTTGTCAACTTAAGTGATATACTTATTTTTCTTCCTTTGACGTAAGCCTGTACTTGACAATGGCATTCAAAAGAGAGTCTGTACATAAATAACAAAATGAAAGCTATAGTATCAAGAAAATAACAAGTACAAGCAGAACTCGTGGAATATCAGTAATTTCAAGTCAAAATAACTAAGTTTTGTAATTCGACGAACTATATAGTTTGTAGTATCCGTGATAAAATGAATCCATCCAAAATATACTTGCGCATGTGCAGGAGAGGCATGTATAGACGTTTGAATTATCGTCAAGAAACCTATGGATAAACTTGAATAGACGTTTGAATTGTCTTCACGGAACCCAAGTAGTGTGACGAACACTATTAAGAATATATATATTTACCCATTTAATTATTCATTTATTTACCAGTACTTATTTATCTATTATTTGTTTGTTTATTGATTTATTGATCTATTAATTAATCTATTAACTT
>NC_134800.1:51007172-51022172 GCF_046742065.1 Oratosquilla oratoria
TGTGTGTGTGTGTGTGTGTGTGTATGCGTTCTACTATGAAACTTCATCGTCATTATTATTCATGCGAGACCAAATCTTTTTTCTATGAGACTATAAACATTTGTTGTTTAACCATTTTCAAATGAAGCCTTATGAAAGGTCCGAAATTCGATTCGAAATAAGATGGAATGAGAATAAATTCCCTACAGAAATTGAAACCAAACTCAGAGTATGGATCCCATACTCTGCGTTTGGCCTCTCTCCTACAGTCCTGTTGCAGTCGTTGCTGCTTTTACTCACTTGAAACCCATCTATAGTCTGCCAAACTCCGTGCCACACTAACCTACCCCGGTATGGAAGGATAGCTTTATACAAAACATCTTTTCATTCAAATTGTAGACCACTCTATAATAGACTGCCAAATTTACCAATCTCCCAGAAATCAGACCAACAAGGAAAATACTCCTAACGCAAGCAACACTTGCACAGCCACTGCATGTTCACGTTATAATTTTTATCAGCCTAGTAATAGATACCAGTTACCAGCCTGGTAATAGTTATCTGGTAATAGTTATAACTGGATACCAGTTTTCAGCATGGTAATAGATACCAGTTACCAGCCTGGTAATAGTTTTCTGGTAATAGTTATAACTGGATACCAATTATCAGCCTGGTAATAGATAGCAGTTACCAGCCTGGTAATAGTTATCTGGTGATAGTTATGACTGAATACCAGTTATCAGCCTGGTAATAGATACCAGTTACCAGCATACGTCTAGATCAGCGTTTCCCAACCTGGGGTGCTAGCACCCCCTGGGGGTGCTGAAATCAATTATAGGGGGTGCTGGGAAGTGATGCACACAAAAATCACATTGATATATGTATCATTGATTACCCAGTTGTGCATATTTGACTTTTTCCATGCTATTTTATTTTTCTAGGGTGTTCTTATTTCTTCTACAAACAATATTGTCAATTTGTTTCAGTTCTAAGGAATCAAGAAAATAAATTATCAAGCAGTACACTTCACTTTCTTTTATCCTTCTAATAACAAGATAGGGGTGCTGGACTGCTTAGACATGACAACAGTGGGTGCTATGGGTCGGAAAAGGTTGGGAAACACTACCTTACACTCACTCTTCATTAAAAGACTCGTGGACTGAGCCGTTGCTCGTGGCTGGTTTCCTGCTGGTATCGATGTTCTGTAATAGACAATCAAAGCAAAGGAATTGTTTACGAGTATATATATTACGTAAGGTATTGGAAATGTGACATTATCTGGCACTTAAAGAGGGAACCGAGGTACGAAAGGCTGTTGAATGAAGGGGGGATATTGAAGAGGCGAACGAGAATATTAACCTTTTTAGATTGACAGTATTGGCTATCGTGCTGGGCAAACCCGTTAGAAGTTAACTAGATTCATAGTTTTTCTTTTATATTCATTCTCTTGCTGAAGGAGTTTAAAGAAGTGATCCTCATTTTAATAGTTAATTTCTAAGCAGAAAAACAAGAAATATTTTTATGATATTTGATGACATAACCTGTCCTGTGATTTGAGTAAAAATGATGATACGGGTTCAAAAACATATGTGTATTTGGATGTCCTTCGTGTAGAAATGTTTTGTCCACAATGTCCTCACCTCAGGAATTCCGTAATGGACTACTAACACGTTTCTGGCCATTTGCAACGTCATTGGCAAAAATGGTGTTTAAACACGGTACTGATGTTTGAGATGGATTATTTAATATTATTCTATTTTTTTGTACTATATATTGATTTTCTTTTGCATATTCATTGAATAAACTCCATTCTTCTATAAATATAAACGTGAATTGCATCATGTTGATATTTTTTGTTGCCAAAAATTTAGGTCTATGTTAACGATGTTTAAGTGTCAGAGCACAATACTGATGTTTGAGATGGATTATCTAATATTTTTTTTTTTTTGCAAATTGTATTGATTTTTTGCACATTCATTGAATGAACTCTATACTTCTATCAATATAAACGTGAATTGCATTATGTTGATATTTTTTGTTGTCGAAATTTTGGTCTATATTAACGATGCTTATGAAAATATAACTATGAAATATTATCTTTTAGAGATTTAATTTTCATCGCAAATAGGAGGATTTTTTTCTCAATGTCATTAGTATGCAGCTGGACATCAGTACGCTAAAAATGATCATTATTATTTTTTTTTACCATCAGTCGAAAACACGTGGAAAAACAATTTTACGTGTGCAGAACACAATGGTGAAGTAGGAGTATCGTATGGTATAATTTACTATTTCTAATGAATAAAAAATATTGGTACATTATGACAAGTTGATGAAGGTGGAAAAAGAAGTCATGGGTCTAGTTCCGAGTTTCTGAGTTTATTCCTGACCGGTTTCGCCCTATGCTCCGTCTGAAGAAGCATAGAGCGAAACCGGTCAGGAATAGACTCAGAAACTTGGAACTGGACCCGTGTACGTGTACGTGTACGTGTAACTCACCTATCATTCTAGGTAAGACATCGTTAACTTGTTCCTCATGAATTCTTTGACTCAAAACACACACACACACACACACACACACACACACACACACACACACACACACACACACACACACACACACACACACACACACACACACACACACACACACACACATACACACACACACACACACACACAGACACACACACACACGCACACACACAGACACACACACAGACACACACACACACACACACACACACACACACACACACACACACACACACACACACACACACACACACACACACACACACACACACACACATATATTTTTTTTTTCTTGATCAAATCTACTAACCTACATTAGAAACCAACAACCCTCCTTTTTCTTGTATGTCTCCTTTTTTCGCTATATTTCATTTTTTCTATATTTTCATATATATGTTTATTGTACTACCTACTTATCTAACTCCCCATATATGTTGTTCCACCTGTTTAGCTGTATATTCATCTGTCTCTCTTTGATTGCCTGTTACCTTTCCGATACAAACATGTAACAATTGTCTCCTTTCTATATTCACCTTTATCTCTCCCAATTCTCTATTTCTCCTTGGCTTCTGTCGTGAAATTTCCCTCCTTCCAACGTATTTAAACAAGATGGATATGACGAGTTAAACAGCATATGAGGACGGAGCCTTTATTTGTACGACGTTTCGCTTAGTACAGCTTTTTCAAGTACAAGTTGAGATACATATGCTTGAGATTAAATAAGGGGAAAGGAGGGAACGGGGAGAGAAAAGAAGAAGGGGGGAAGGAAGAGGAAGAAGAGGAGGAGGAGAGGAGGAGGAGAAGGGGGGGATTGAACACTGGGAAAGGTTGAGAAGAAAAGGTTGAGAAGAAAAGATGGATATGGTAATAGCAACCTTTGCATTCCTAGCTGCTGCCCATCCTTGGAATCATTATTATTTTAAAATGTGAAAAATTTAAACTTATTAATTATACATAATTAATAACACTAATTACACAAGATATCGGCGTTATTTCAAGAGGATCTCTTCCTGACATGTGCCGGCACTCTTAATTAAACCTGGAGGGCGGTGCAGACTGCCACTGTCTCTTGAATGTCAACAACGTAATCTTAAATTGTTTGTGACTTAGTCATCCACTCTAATAACAATTAATCATCTCCTCGGAAAGAAATACATTGCAGATCACATAGGCTGAATGAAATATTTTGGTAAACGAACGAAAAAGTCCGCTATTCACCCCCATAAAGAACGCCTAACACTTATTAACCAGGACATGCCAATCCTGAATTTGAGATAATGAAAATTCACACTATGATATAAGGTGGGGCAGGAATACCTTCTTAGTTTTGAGGAAAAAAATACCAGAGGTAAATGCAAGGGTAGTGGGTCAGGGATTGGAGATGGTTAAAGAAAATGGAGAAAAGTGGGAGGTGAGCCAGCTGTTATTTGCGGACGACACTGCGCTTGTGGCAGGGTCGGAAGAGGGATTGAGGAAGTTGGTGACAGAGTTTGGGAGAGTATGTGATAGAAGAAAGCTAAAGATAAATGTGGGTAAAAGTAAGGTGATAAGATGTACAAGGGGACAGAGTGGCAGCAGGCTGGAAGTGAGCATTAAGGGAGAGCGACTGGAGGAAGTAGATATTTTTAGATACTTGGGTGCAAATATGGCAGGAAAAGGTGGAGTGAAGGTGGAGGTAGAATGTAGAATGAGAGAAGAGAGTAAATGCCTAGGTGGATTAAAGAGTGTAATGAGGAATAGACATCTGGGAATGGATGCTAAGAGGAGACTGTATGAAGGAGTGATTGTGCCAACAGCACTGTATGGGGCAGAAATATGGAACATAAGAGAGGAAGAGAGAAGGAGTTTGAATGTGTTTGAGATGAGGTGTCTGAGAAGTATGATGGGGGTTACTAGGCTGGATAGAGTGAGAAATGAGGAGGTGAGGAAGAGAACAGGGGTGGACAGGGAGTTGGGAGATAGGGTTGATGAAAGAGTATTAGGATGGTTTGGACACATGGAAAGAATGAGTGAAGAAAGACTAGTAAAAGAGGTATGGAAGGCAGATGTGGAGGGAGTGAACATGAGGGGACGTCCTAGGATGGATGGGGTGAAGGGGGGTTTGAGGAAGAGGGGAATGTCTGTTGAGGAAGGACGGGAGAGGGCAGAAGACAGGGGTGAATGGAGAAAGGTTGTATATGGATGATGTTGTGATGCATGAGGTGGAATGGGGGGTGAGGTAGTATGTGTGAGCAAAATTTTGACGCAGCCAGAAGGAATTTCTCCCCGTCTTCTCCTTTTATGCATGGGGGGACGGAGAGGGGGGTCGCCGATTTAATGAAGCGGCCTTGCTGTGGATGTGCTGTGTCTTGCGACACTGCTTCTGACCCAGGGCAGTGGACAAGGTGCAGGGATGACCCGTCATCCAGGAGGTGCTAAGATGAGAGAGAGGGTGGAGGGGTGTGGAGTGTATTCAGGGAAGGAAAGGGTGGGAATGATTTTATGCCTTTTCCTTTTTGGCTACCTCCCTTGTAAGGGGGAAAAAGCCTGGGTATATGTATGTATGTAAATACCATTGTTCTTAAACCTTGCTAAAAGATATCATACAATAAATGATAAAATATATTCTCTTAGATGGCAATATATATATATATATATATATATATATATATATATATATATATATATATGTATATACACACATATATACATACATATATATATATATATATATGTATGTATATATATATATATATATATATATGTATATATATACAGTATATATATACATATTTTTTCACCTTCACTTTATCTTGCCTGTACTAGAGAAAAATAGAATTAAGAAAGTTACACCACGTGGCATTTAGATGAAACCGAGATTGTTACCTTTGCCCTCTGTGCAGAGACTGCCAGAGGAAATAGTGATAGTTGAAAACAGTACATTTATATTTAAGTCTAACACATGAAATCCTTTTTTCCACGTGAGCATAAATCATGACATGAACAAACTTCTAAACCACTTTTCCCTTTGTTGTAGGAAATACTGTGTTCGCGTAGTGACTATCACCTCGAACGTTCGAAGAGGACTTGCATTTAAGCCTCTGATCCCGCTTCCTGTAACCCTGTAATCTATGTAATCGGCGAGCAGGACTTCCTGTAATCCTGTAATATGGCCCAAGTCACAATTCCTATAGCGAGCAGGGCTAAGCTTTTAAGATTTTCTCTCGGAAAGGCAAGAATCTTCTGGACTCTGAGGCTTCGAGGAGAGGCGCTTTCTTAATTCCCTTCAGGTCCGAGGTCAAACCCTGAACTGCTGAAGGATTTTTTTTCAAGAGGTGTTTAACCATTTCATTCTAAGAGTTTATACTTTGGAGTGAAAATGCTTATCGTTAGAACGGATTATGTAAAGTTAAATGTCGGAAAAAAAAAAAAATTCTTTGCCTCAGCACATGAATTGACCCTCAGATCTTTAGAGTAGCCGACATTAGCAAAACAAAATGTGTTGATATCTACAGTGACGAATGGATTTAATTGTACATCAATTCAGATATATGTGTAAATGTGTATATATATGTATATCTGCACAATTGTTCATAGGATTTCCTGAACACTTCCAGAGACATCTGGCATCCGTCAGACTTCTATTTACAGTACTTAAGAACAACGTAGTAATGATTTATGAATAAAAGGTTTACGTTTTATCGTGACAGCTGAGTAGTCCAACTAAAACCAAACTATAAGAAACCATGTATAAGAAAATATTAGGGAACTAGTATTTTTACAGAAATAATAATTTTAAATCGTCATTAGACAGATTCAAAATTAAAGTCGTGAAGGGTGTAGTATTTAAGAATTGGATCCTTTGTAATTGCCAAATTAGGCAAATTCATTCGTCCTAATGCTGACTACATAACAACAACTTCGTGTAACTGGCAGTATTCAGCTAGAGAATAGTAAAGGCAACGGAAATGTAAGAGAAATAAGTTGGTTATCATAAGCAACACAGGTGACTGATTAGTATGAATTGCCTCCAAACATAGTTATCAAGAAATAGACATTCAGACCGTGAGGAAGTGGGTATTTCATAAACTGTTATTAACAAAACTTCTTGCTTTTTGTGTATCGAGATGTTTCTCATGCCTGTCTTCTTGATGCTAATAACTGGAGACTGACACCAAATACTTTTTTCCACAACTCAGTCTCATACACGCGCTCTTATATCCTCTAAGTTATTTTTGTCTTGTTACTCAACAAACTTAAGTTTAATTTGTCGTTAACATATTTAGGGTGGGAAACCTTAGTGTCGACATTTAATATTCACTCCAACAATCTATCCACGTTTGGTTTGGAATTTGATTTTGGTGTTTTTATGCGACGATACGTACCTAGGCTAGTGTGGTTCATTCCTTTAAGGTTGCCCTGAACATCATTGTGAACTGATCCGTCGGTTTGTAGAATCCCACACAAGTTCGTTGTTGAAAGGGTCATTTCATTTACATATGTTGTGTTGTGTTGTTATAGATGTTGTGCTAAGCTGGGCAGCTTTACTTCCATGACCGTTCCTATCCTTGCCTCCTTATCCATTAATCTACACCATTTGTTTTCATACTCACCTCACAACCAGCCCAAAGAGGTCTCATATACATTATTTTGCACTACCCAAACCCTGACTCGTCCCACTTCGTTCGTCCTACTCTCGACCTTGATTTTTAATACTACCATCTAAATTATTATTACTGCTACTACTAAGACTACTATGGCTACTTCTTTTTTCCATCCTTGGGGAACTGTGTGGTAAAGGCAGTCAGAATCTGAGCTGTTTATCTACTACTACAATAACCACGTTTACGGCTACTATATATACATACACACACACACACACACACACACACATATATATATATATATATGTATATATACACGTATAAATTTATGTGTATATGAATACACATACACACACACACACACACACACACACACACACACACACACACACACACACACACACACACACACACACACACACACACACACGCATATATAAATATATATATATATATATATATATATGTATGTATATATATATATGTATATATATGTATATACAGTATATATATGTATATATATATATACCTACATATATGCATATATGTATATATGTAGACTGTATATATACCTATATATGTATATGTATATATATATATGTATATATATATATATATATATATTTATATATATATATATACATACATATATATATATATATATATATATACATAAACATATGTTTATATACATATATATATATATATATATATATATATATGTTTGTCATTTTGACATTTTGGAAATAAACTCTCCTACTGGGATTCGAACCCTCGCCAGAGCGGCTTCCTTCGTAGAAGGCGAAGATCGTACCGTCACGCCACCTCGACACTTCAAAACAGAACGAATTAGTTCACGGACTAATCATTCTGCCGAGGGCACTCGGGTGGAACGTGGTATGTACTGTATTTCATCAAATCCTTTATGCAGGCTAGTCTTCCGACAAGTGTGTCATTTCGGCATTTTGGAAATAAACTCTCCTACTGGGATTTGAACCCTCGCCAGAGCGGCTTGCTTCGTAGAAGGCGAAGATCGTACCGTCACGCCACCTCAACCCTTCAAAACAGAATGAATTAGTTCACGGACTAATCATTCTGCGGAGGGCCCTCGTATTAGTTTATATATTCATGTATTTTTGTATTTTCTGTTTTCACTCCGTTTTTATGTTTTTTTTCGTGTTGTAATTTTCTTCCTCACGTTTTATTTATTTTGTTTTTGTTTTTGTATCTTTTTTTTCACTGTATATTTTCTACCACTTTTTCTGATTTTTTATTTATTTATTCATTTTCTTTTTATATTAAGCGCCCAATTTTGCGTGGCGAGTGGTGTGTCCGAAAGATGTTTGTTGTGGGCATTTATGGACAGCGGGAAGTGAGTAGTGAGTGCCCGTCGGCTGCTACGGGAAAGAAGGATGAAGACGGGTGTACGGTAAGGGACCGCGCCAGAGCAGGAGGAACTGCAGCAGCCGAAGACCCGCCCGAGACGACGACGCCAGTCCTGAGGCTCGCGAGGTTCCTTGGGAGACTTCCCGCGTCCATCCGCCGCCCCAGGAGCTCCTCTTCCCAGGAGCTCCTTCTATGGCTGAGGGCGGCGGAAAGGGCCCGGGGAATTTATATATAATTAAAAATAAACTTCACTCAATTTGGAACTTTTGTCAGTTTTTGGCCGAGCCAACAGAATTGATCGAGGTACTATGTTTCCCGACATTTTGAAGAATGGGCGTATAAGATATTGTCTTCTTCTTCTTCTTCTTCTTCTTCTTCTTCTTCTTCTTCTTCTTCTTCTTCTTCGCGTTCTTCTTCGCGTTTTTCTTCGCGTTCTTCTTCGCATTCTTCTTTGCGTTCTTCTTCGCGTTCTTCTTCGCGTTCTTCTTCCTCGCGTTCTTCTTCGCGTTCTTCTTCGCATTCTTCTTCTCATTCTACTTCGTGTTCTTCTTCGCGTTCTTCTTCGTGTTCTTCTTCGCGTTCTTCTTCCTCGCGTTCTTCTTCGCGTTCTTCTTCGCGTTCTTCTTCGCGTTCTTCTTCGTGCTGGAACTTTTGTCAGTTTTTGGCCGAGCCAACAGAATTGATCGAGGTACTATGTTTCCCGACATTTTGAAGAATGGGCGTATAAGATATTGTCTTCTTCTTCTTCTTCTTCTTCTTCTTCTTCTTCTTCTTCTTCTTCTTCTTCTTCTTCTTCTTCTTCTTCTTCTTCCTCGCGTTCTTCTTCGCGTTTTTCTTCGCGTTCTTCTTCGCATTCTTCTTTGCGTTCTTCTTCGCGTTCTTCTTCTTCGCGTTCTTCTTCGCGTTCTTCTTCGCGTTCTTCTTCCTCGCGTTCTTCTTCCTCGCGTTCTTCTTCTTCGCGTTCTTCTTCGCGTTCTTCTTCGCATTCTTCTTCTCATTCTACTTCGTGTTCTTCTTCGCGTTCTTCTTCGTGTTCTTCTTCGCGTTCTTCTTCCTCGCGTTCTTCTTCGCGTTCTTCTTCGTGCTGGGGATCCCGTGTTGGGGTTTCGCCCCGAGGCCGAGGCCGAAGGGGAAAACGAGGGATTTGAGCGCGGAAAGCTGCGGCCGTAGGCCGCTGTTTGCGCAGCCAAGCCCCCGGCCGAGCCAACAGAATTGATCGAGGTACTATGTTTCCCGACATTTTGAAGAATGGGCGTATAAGATATTGTCCCGTGGCCTTAAAGATGAACATATGGAATTATTTCCAAAATTGTACAAAAACATAAAAAGGTTAAAACCTAGAATAGCTATGATAAATGATTTCCAACGTATAGTTCGAAAGTTTGGTGAGCTATTAAAGGACAATCCTGATTACAAATATTCTGGCTCAAGGGAAGAGTATCTTAGTTTACCAGCTAATAAAGAAGACATTGAAGAAAAAGCGTATAGCTGTCATAGAATTTTGTTGTCTTGCTACTACAACATGTCCAACGACGGCAAATCAGCTTTAGCTTCGGAGAGAAAACGACAGAGGCATTATTGGATGTGGGTTACTAAAACAAAGGGAATAGAAAGACAAGAGGTTTATCGTAATAAGATATTGTCCCGTGGCCTTAAAGATGAACATATGGAATTATTTCCAAAATTGTACAAAAACATAAAAAGGTTAAAGCCTAGAATAGCTATGATAAATGATTTCCAACGTATAGTTCGAAAGTTTGGTGAGCTATTAAAGGATAATCCTGATTACAAATATTCTGGCTCAAGGGAAGGGTATCTTAGTTTACCAGCTAATAAACTGCGAGCGAAGCGAGCTCCTAGCGCCGCAGGCCAAAGCGGTGACGTTAGTCACCATCGAAGGTCGCTTGTACTTAATGGAAAAAGAAAAAGAAATAAAACTAACGGACGCTTTTACGAAGTTAAAAAATGGAAAAAGAAATATAAAGAATGCCTCTCTAAAACGGCCTTATGAAAAAGAAAAATGAAAAAGAAAACTAATGGCCGAAACAAAATTGTATAAAAATGAAGAAAAAAACTAATAACCATAAGAGGCATGATAAAATGGCGCCTATTTTATTGCATACGTCTTCACCCTTTATCTTCCCGCTGTCTTTATTCCTAAATGACTGTCTAAGGTTTAAGTTAATTTGATCTAGATAATAAAGAATTTTCTATTTAATCAGATTAAGTTTTACTTTTATAGATTGAACTGATTTGTACTTACCCCACTCGCCGGAGCTGGCGTCGTTCTCGTTGTTGAGGCGGGTCTTGCAGTTCACTTTGTGTTGATTCTGGCGCAGTCTTCTCCCAAGGTCCTCGAGCTTCTTCTCGATAAGTCGTCCGAAAGTCATACCGTACACGACCTGGGGAGGGGAACCCGAGGGAGGCCTAGCGCCCCTTCCTCCACCCGGGAACATCTCGGATGGTCCGTCGGTCGGTCACCCGTGCACAGTGGCGTGATTTTCAAGGTCAAATTTCTTGATTCTATTTTATTTTATTTTATTTTATTTTCATATATTTATACTTTTCTTTTACTTTTGTTATTTTCATTATTGTCGTTTTTGCTGTTGTCGTTGTTACTGTATTTGGTGTTGTTTCTGTTGTTATCATTGTTGTTGTTTTATCATTTTGGTGTTTTTATAATTGTTTTGTTGTTGTTGCTGTTATCTTTTTGCTATAGCTGTTACTGTTGATGCTGTTGTAATTTTGCTGTTGTTCTTATTGTGTTTGTTTTGTTTTGATGTTTTATTGTTGTTCTTATTGTGTTTTGCTGTTTTGCTGTTTTGTCGTTGTTTTGTTCTTATAATATCTATTTGTTTGTTTGTTTGTGGAACTATTTATTTGTTTATGCTATATCTCTCTCTATTCCTTTATATACTTGTTTATTTGAATCTCATAGATTTAATTGTAGGTATATGGTAGAGAAGCGAGGCTCAGTGCATTGGGTTTGCCAGTCCTTCGGGTGTCTCGCTTTCTATCGTATGGGGTATATTACAAAGGATTACAAAGGCGGAGCATGCCGACAGGAGACCTTTTGATCCATATCTAGGTCGGATGCAAAAAAAAAAAAAATCATATTAATAATAAATAAAAACTATAATAATGTAAATAACAAATAAAATACATAAATAAATGCATAGGTATAGTTGAATAACAAACAAACAGGTAAATAGTAAATGATAATAAATTGACATATAACTAATAATAAATGAAAATCAGACAGACAAATTATAACAAAACAAAAACAAATAATATAACATAAATTATAATCATTACAGCATCTTACTTAGGTGTTTATCTAAATGATTCTTAAAGCTTCGAACTGAACTACATTGCACTACCTGTGCAGGAAGTTTATTCCATTCATTAACTACACGGTTGGCAAAGTTGTTTCTACCTACTTCCAAATTGAATCTATTTCCGGACAGTTTGAGACCATTGTTTCTTGTCTGATTCTCATTCAATGTGAAAATTTGGTCACTTTTGATGTTGTCAATTCCCTTTAAAATCTTAAAGACCTGTATCAAGTCACCTCTGAGTCTACGCTTTTTTATATACATATATATATATATATATATATATATATATATATATACATATATATATATATATATACATATATACATATATACATATATATATATATATATATATATATATATATATATATACATATATATATATATATGCAAGGTTGACCACGAAGAAAAACTATTAAAGCAGAGCGCTTCGTGATCAACCTAGCATTTTCAAGAACACACGCTTCCAGTGTTTTTCCTGCATATATATATATATATATATATATATATATATATATATATACACACACACATATATATAATATATATACACACATATAATATATATACACACACACATAGGGCAATTGGCACTCACAGTATATATATATATATATATATATATATATATATATATATATATATATATTATATATATATATATGTATATGGTTCTATTTCTACATTCATTATATGTGACGCCATTTTTGTGTCAATTCTGGACCACAATTTTAAGTCTCCGGGATGTCAGGGCCTCATTTCCGTGTCCGGAATCACATTATCTTTAAAGTGTTTTCCGCGTGCAGCTTCCCAGAAGCCCCAGTCTGTCTCTCCATTATACCTAGAATCCTTGCTGTTTCTTAGAATGGACTTTCTTTTTTCCAAAGTCTCTATTATATGTTGTTCCTTTGTGTTTAGGTCTGTGGCAGAATGGTTTACGAAGGAAGTTGGACGAAATTTTTCATATTACATTGGACATGTTAATTCTTTTCGAATGATGGTAGTCTTTATATATGTTATATGACAAACATAGGCGTACTATTCACTAGAGGGACAGGCTCCAGCCTGAATGTGGTCTGAGTCACTTGAGACTCAGTCTTCTGACCAATTTTGAACTTAATCTTACTTACTCTGTTGGTTGCCAGGCCGGACGGCCCTTCACCGCTTTCACTATGCCTCTCCAGATGGTTCTATCCTCTGCCAATTCTTTCCAGTCCTCTCTTGGTGCTACCCTCTCCACGTCCTTCTTTACTCCATCTATCCATCTGTACCTGGGTCTCCCTGATGGTCGTCTGCCCTCTACTCCTCCTTCCATCATCTTCCTTGGTAGTCTGTTTGCCTCCATATGAGCTACTCAATGATATCTCCTACATGTATAGTTTACCACAGCAAAATATGTAAAGTATCTTACCGTCTTCAAGGGAGATGGAATTGTCTAAGTTTGTAATGGTGTACTTGAAACATTGTATATTTATTATTGTATAGTGTACATACTGTATGTTGTAAGAGCCAAGTGTTCTGCTCACTCGCTCGAGAGTTTTCTCGCTTTAAGTTGTTGGCATCCCCAAGCGCTCAGTTTCTATCGCGGCTTCCAAGCGTACGGACGTTTTTATCAGTTGTGCCAATTAATATATAGAATTCGATCTTGTTTCATTACCCACCCTCATAAAAGCTCTCTCCCCTAAATCCTTTTGACGTTCGTTAAGGATCTCATCCGTCTACCCCGAACGGACATCCCTAAGAACTTTATTCTGACAAATTCCCTGTTAGTTTATTCAGCTGAGAACGCACATCCCACAGAGAATAAATACTTCAGTATGGTGACACAATTGGCAGATAATCTGGATAGCATTTGTCCATCTCATTAAGCTGTGAAAGAAGATGCTGTAATGATTATAATTTATTTTATACTATTTGTTTTTATTTCTTTATCATTTGTCTGTTTGATTCTCATTTATTATTAGTTATATGTTAATTTATCATTATTTTCTATTTACCTGTTTGTTTATTCTTTAACTATACCTATGCATTTATTTATGTATTTTATTTGTTATTTACATTATTATAGTTTTTATTCATTCATTTATTATTATTATTATGATTTTTTTTCGCATCCGACCTAGATATGGATCAAAAGGTCTCCTGTCGGCATGCTCCGCCTTTGTAATCCTTTGCAAGTGGCCTAGAAATTAAGAGGGGGTCAAATTTCACAAGTAGACGGGAGCTGCCTCTAAGACTCCATTAACTCTCGAATTCACCCCTCAGTCGAACAGAATCGACTAGTGTCTAAAACAAAAAAATCTATAAGATATAAAACTCTAGGGAAAGATGAATGATAAATCAATGATAGTCACCTCACTATTTAGATTTTACAATGTAATGTCACTATTTTCCCGCTGTAGCTAGATTATCTTATTCAGCCGAGGGGTGGTCTATACCCGGCCAAAACTAGCACCAGATCCGTGTCCACGAAATCTCATACATATTCGTCCCATACATCGCGCCCTTTCGTATGCTAGTGTTCAGAGGCTCTGTTCCTTTTGTTTGTTACGATACCTATGTACACATGCTTCAGCTGTAGTATCACATCCACCCGTAAAGTCCCGTGATCTCTAAACGGACTCTATACTTACAGACCACACCTTCCCTTGTTACAAACTGAGGCGCCTCATCGCCGCACCTCTCTCCTCCCTCCCACCTCTCCCATCTGCTCTTTAACCCCTCCATCTATATCATCTCCTCCTTCTCCTTCTCCTCCAACTCCTCCTCTTCCTCCTCCTTCTCCTTCTCCAACTCCTCCTCTTCCTCCTCCTCCTCCTTCTCCAACTCCTCATTCTTCTCCTACTCCTCCTCCTCTTCCTACTCCTCTTTCTTCCCTTTTATTCTTTCTTTCTCTTCTTTGTCCTCTGCCTACTCTTCTAACTTTTCTTCCTCTTCCTCTTCCTCTTCCTCTTTCTCTTCCTCTTCCTCCCCTTTTCTTCCTTATCTTCCTTCTTTTTCCCTTCTTCCTCTTCTTCTATCTCCTCCGCTCCATTTTACTTCCTTCTCTCTTCCATCTTTTTCTCTGCTTCCTTTTCTCCTTTGCCTTCTCTTCAATCTCTTCCTCCTCCTCATCCCCTCCTCCTCTTCCTCTTCCTCCCCTTTTTTTCCTCATCTTCCTTCTTTTCCCCTTGTTCCTC
>NC_134800.1:51027172-51032172 GCF_046742065.1 Oratosquilla oratoria
CTATAATATCATATACATGCATACATTCATGTATACTAGCATACTCTAACACACATACAGACACACAGAAATAAATGTATGCACACAAACACACACACGCGCACGCACACACACACACACACACACACACACACACACACACACACACACACACACACACACACACACACACACACACACACACACACACACACACACACACACACACACACAACTCGATGGTGTAGGGGTACCATTCACGACAGCTAATTCAGTAATCTCAGTTTGACTCCCACAAAAGACTGAAATATTTCAGTATTTCAGTTTCGCTGCACTTCGAGCAGGTACTCCAAATTTGACAGGAAAGGAGTTCTGTATCTGTGTGCGTATTTGTGTGTGTAAGGTCGCATTACCCAGAGATCGGTCCATACATGAGTTCCGAACTTTAATCTGGGAAGGTATTAACTGTTGATCACGTGATCTAAAGCCAAGGTGAAGTACGCGCGCGAACACACACACACACACACGGATGTCGTACCAGGCGACAACGTAGGACAAAATGATGGGATTAGGTATCCTGCTTTCTAAATACTTATTCTACAAGAAGTGAAGGCGTAAGAGGGTCTGGGAGATTTCCAACCAAAACCCTAAAATTGATGTCATGTGTGTGGTTGTGGTATAGATGAGAGCAAATGGGGTGAGATAGGCAGTATATTTGTGAGAAGGATGATGGATGTGTTAGTATTAAAAGGAACTAAGCTGAAAGGGACGGGTGGCTTTGACTTTGGTAGTATGTGGGTGAGAGTGTCGGGAATGAGGTAGGAGTGCGGGAGAAAAGTAGCTCTGTTGATAATGATGCGATACGAAAGCGCGTGTTGCTGTGGAGGGAAATATCTTTAAGGTAAATGTGGGTGAAGGTGAAACTGGGATGAGAGATGTTGGTTTTTGTAAGAACATATGGACCTTGTAGTAAGAAGAGTGCAGAGGAAAGGGAGAATTTTTGAATATGTTTAGATGAGTGCTTAGAGAGCTTTAAAAGGAATGCCAATGCTGTAGGGTTGGAAGATCTTATTGCTCGAGTAGGAGATAAATCAAAGATGGAGTGGTAGGGTAGAGAAGTTTGGAGTACTGGGTAAAAGTTATAGTGGAGATCTAATAAAGGATTTTGATGATAGGAAATGCTGTGGAAATGCAGTGTTTAAGTAGAACGTGAAGCATAAGTATATATGGAAAAGGGTGGTGGAAGGAAAGGTGAATGATAAGGCATAAATGGACTATGATGTGGCATCCAAAAGAAGGATAGGAAGAGTTCTGGATGTCCCTGTCCTTAGGAGAGTATGGAAGTGTCAGATCATTATTTTGGTAGAAGGGAAGTTAAGAATGAAGGGTAGATAGAAATAAAGGAAAAGGCCAGAAAGTAGACAGGAGCTCAGAGTAAGCAATTTAAATAAGAAGGAAAAGGAGAAGGGACAATAGTAGTTGCTGAGAGAAATGTGAGAAGAAATAAAGAAAAGAATAATGATGGAGATAAAGAGAAACAACTTTGTTTCAAGAAGGAAGTGACAAAATGGTATGTGAAACCAGGAGGGAAGGAGGCGATAGAAGGAAGGATGGTAAGTAGTGGAATAATAAGGTGAAGTTGACAGTAGAAGAGAAGTAGTGAAGATATGTACATTGAATGCAAAATAGGGCTCAAGAAGCATATGAGAGATGCAAATAAAAGAGAAGAAAAACAAAATGTAAGCTAAAGCAGGCAAAGAGGAGAGCAGATGTAAAATGGGTTACGAGTTGTCAAAAAAAAAAAAAAGATGTTTTGGAAGGAAGTGTATAGAGTAAGGGGGATAGGGGAGTCAGGTAGAGAGGAAAAGGTAAAAAGTGCAGACAGACACATGTTAGTGATAGTAAATGTGGTAAAGGGAAGGCAAGCAAAGTATTTTAGATTTGGTGTATGTGAAGAATGATAGGGACAGTGATTGTTGCAGTAATGGGAGAGGAAAATGGAAAAGATATAGGAAAAGATGAGGTACAAGGAACTTTGAAAATTATGAGAACTGGTAGCGCACCTGGATTGGATGAGTGTCATGTGGAGTGTCTGAAAAATGGAGGTACAGTTATTATGAATTGGCTTGTGAGGTTATTTAATATGTCTTAAGAAGGGGAGGGTGTTGTGGGATTGGTGGAGTGCGTGTATAGTTCCGCTTTACAAAGGAAAGGGGGATAAATGTGATTGTAGTTGTTTTATAGTGAACAGTTAAAAGAAAACGGCTAAAGATTTTGTTTAGATAATGCAAAATACCAGTGATAACTGTTACAATAATAAAAAGTATTCCTTCTAGATATCTATCCCATATTAACCTATGGGGAAGGACACTGGACAATGAAAAATTTTCGTATACAAAGGCTCCTTAAAAACTACTGTGAAGAAACTCATTCAGTTCCTTGTCAGGACATCGTGGTGACATTAGTCAGAAGAGCATTTACTGTGTACGTCACAGTATTTACTACAATGATGAAAAGATACCACCTTCTGTTTTGAAAAGTTTCCTTAATTGAATAAAAGGATTAGGTGAAAATGGTTATCATAAATGGATGTGCTAAGGCAAGGACATCTAAGGATAGAGAAGAAAAAGGTAAAATATAAAGGACACAGAAGTAAATGCGATAGGCAAAGGGGAAGAAGGTCAGCTGGGCGGTGTGGGAGGGGCTTCCTGGAAATAAAAGTAAAGATATGCTTATGATTTGCATACCTAAGGCCGTCCCGCTCCGTCCATTTGAAACATAAGAGCATATACGTACACACACACACACACACACACACACACACACACACACACACACACACACACACACACACACACACACACACACACACACACACACACACACACACACACACACACACACACACACACACACACACACACACACACACACACACATACACACACACACACACACACACACACACACACACACACACACACACACACACACACACACACACACACACACACACACACACACACACACACACACACACACACACACACACACACACACACACACACACACATACACACACATTCTTCTATTCTCGTCCTCTGTTCTTTTTTAATCTCGTGCTTTACAACTCCTTATTCCTGTATTTTTTCATCTGCTTCTTCCTCACTATCCTCTCAGTAGATTTTCCAAACTTCCCTGTGTCCTTTTACTTCCATTTCCACTGTCTTGCTCCCCTTTCGACATTAACTAATCCTTCATAAAACTACCCAGGGATAGAAGCGATACTTATTATCACCGATGAAACAAGAATATTTCCCTACTCCGTCTTCGTTAAACAACCTCCTTGTTCCCCATTAATTTACTTCCTCCTTACCTTCACCCACTGTTAGGTCATAAGTCCTCAGACCTCCCTATCCACTTCCCTTCTTCTTCCTCCGTTCCCTCTTCCTCCTAGACCAAATACTACTTCAAGTCTATTATCCACACATTTATCATGAACGATTCACTAAGTTCCTCACACACTAGCACTAGGCTACCCTTAGCACACTTGGCCACCCGTAATCAATTAATCAACCCTTCCGCCATTTGCACACCATAACGCCAACCTTGAAAAATTGAGTTCACAATCAAGATGCTACCGTGGTCATGATTTTCGTCGTTTAGTCGGACATCCAGGGTAAACAGAAGTCAGTGTTGCATTCGAGAGAAGGGCTGCGTCGTGCGAAGTATAATTGAGACCTATCCGCCCCTTTGAGTACTCTAACACTGGAAATAAGTTCCTGAAATAGGGGTGGGCAACCCTTGGCACGCGTGCAAAATTTGACACACTAACTACTTTTTTTCGGAATACGAAACCCAGAGCTCATCTTAGAAATGAATAAATAAATAAATAAATACAATACAATACAATACAATAAATAAGTAAAAAAAAAAAAAAATAAAATAAATAAATAAATAAATAAATAAATAAATAAATGAATAAATAAATGAATAAATAAATTAATAAATAAATAAGATAAATTAATAAATAAACAAATAGATAAAGATAAACAGATAAATAAAAAATAGAATGAAATGAAATAAAATAAAGCAAATAAGTAAATAAATGAATAAATAAATAAGTAAAAGAATAAATAAATAAATACATTAATAAATAAATAAACAAATAAATAAAAACAATTAAACAAATAAAAAACAAATAAATAAGTAAATATATAAACAAATAAATAAATAGATAATAATGATAATGATAATAATCTTCCACTTATTTTGCCTGACCATTGAAAACTGCATGTTGCACAGGGTAACAAATCGGGGTACAAGGAGGTGCTCGGAGGTGGTGGTGGTGGGGGGGGATCTATAGGCCTATAATTTTACTTCGTCGGCACGCAATAAATTTTTGTATCAAAGGTTTGGCTGATTTTGGAAGCCACACACGAAAAGGGTTGCCCACACCTGTCCTAGAATCTTTCCATGACAGGTGGTGATGGATACGGAACTGCCTAGTGTAGGCCTTATGGTCTCTTGCAGTCTCCTTCATTCTTATGTTCTTATAAACCCATCTACAATTTAGCAAGGTTTTCGCGCACTCTTATCATCAACGCGCATCCGCCTATAAATAAATCCTATTACTACGATTGTTCTTGTTACAATTTTTTCTCTAACATAAGGCAAATTCATTCAACTGAGGATCAGAGGCTGTGTTAAGGGGACAAAGGCCATTGCATCTAACTTCTTTGCTACTGTGGAACCCTTTACTTTTTGATCTACTAACCTCACGCGATTCTAATCAGCTGAGGGTGGAAACCTGGGCTGAAGGTATTCTTTTTGTAACCTGATGATACAGATTAAGATAATTCACCAACTCGACCTTCTTCCCGCTCTACCATCCTCACAGAAAATCGACAACTTATTTTGTGGCTTCATCTAAACCCCATCAGCCCAAGGCACCTGGATCTTTTCCCAGATATCCACCCATCCTCGGCCACTCACTGGCGTTCACCAATTATGAGCTCCCC
>NC_134800.1:51052172-51054672 GCF_046742065.1 Oratosquilla oratoria
CACGAGAGGAGGAGAGATATGAGTCTCTAAGGAAGAATTTGACCTGAGACCTAGGATATTTATGTAAGCCTCCTTCGAATGCAGTGAGGATATCTAGATAGAGACATACTTGAGAAGGAACGATAGGTTTTAGATGGAGGGCTTCCTTTTGGTGTAGAAGTACATAGGGAGTAGCTTTAGAAAAGGAAAGTAAATTTGAACATTCTAGAAAGGTAGTTGCATATATACAGAAGCCATAAGAAGAGCGATGGAGATATATCTCAGGAGTAGAGGATCTGCCTTCAGAAGAACAAAACTACCCGGCGATTGCCAAAACAAACTCTCTAAAACGAGTCATCGTAAAAAGGTAGGAGGAATGCGAGGCACTACCGATCAGTATAGAGGTCATAACAAAGAGTTGGCTGTCATTTTGGTTCCTCGTTTTCTTGTTATATAATTTGGAAAATAGATTAAGCAAAAACCATTATACCAATAAAAATCATCCTTTTTAGCGCTGGTGCTTTGCAGAGAAGTCGATCGAAATGTTGTCCTTTTTTTGTGTTTACGCGTTAATCCGGTAATGTGTCTCGATAATGACCATGTCATTGACATTTACATCTTTGAAAATACACAAAAAAAAAAAAAAATACAAAGGGCCATCAAGATTAACAGACCACGAAGTCAGCTCCTGTTTATTCTATATTTTTTTCCGATATCACATCATATGTTGCCTTTATTGCAGATATCTTTATTGTAATGTCTTTCATGTAGTAAGTGTTGTCATTTATTTCTTTTTTGTTAGCTACTGTTACCCATCTATTCTTTTTGGTGTGGCCATAATCTTCTTGAGTGTGAACTAAGATTTTCAAGTAAATAAAACCCCATATAGTGTATTGATTTAAATATATATATATATATATATATATATATATATAATATATATATATGTGTGTGTGTGGTGTGTGTGTGTGTGTGTGTGTGTGTATTCTACATTTAAGTGATTTTAGTGATATCCCTATATACCAGAGTCATAATCAACTCCCTTATGAATAAAGACTAGCATCCAAGGAAGAAAGATTGGTAATCACATTCACTCTTCTATCATCCTTCCATTCTCTTATTCTTCGTGTCTCCTTTACTTCCTGTATGACTACTCCGCATCCGCACCTTTGATGTAATGATACTTGTTTCTGACACAGTACTAAGATGAATGAAACTGCCTGGTGTAAGCCTGAAAAATACTTATCACAGGAAAGAAGCCGCTAATAAAGACCTGTTCATTTTGAGCCTAAAGGAAATTAGGCAAGTGATAAATCAGATGACGGCGGTAATCGCTCACACACATCCATGTACATATATATATATATATATATATATATATATATATTATATATATATATATATATATATATATATATAATCGTAGTAGAGAGTTGATGGTGGAGATGTGTCTCAAGAGTTGATGATAGCAAATACAGTGTTTAGGAAGAAATTCAAGCATAAGTACACATGGGAGAGGGTGGTGCATGGAAGGGTGAGAGATAGAGCGTTAATGGACTATATGGTGGTGACCAGGAGTATGGTAGGAAGAGTTAAGGATATATATGTTCTAAGGGGAGAGAGTGGGGGAATATCAGATAATTTTCTGGTGGAAGGTAAAATGAGAGTGGAGAATAGGTGGAGAAAGAGGAAAAAGGCAGAAGGTAGGGAGTTACTCAGAGTGAACTGCTTAAATGAGAAAGAAAAGGAGAATGAGTATAAGAAGCTGAGAGAGGAGTGGGAGGGAGTGAAGGATAGAGTAGAACTAGGAGTGGAGGAGGAATGGGGATAGTTCAAGGAGGGAGTCATAAGGTGTGCAAAGATGGTATGTGGAACAAGGAGGGCGGGAGGAAATAGAAGGAAGGGTAGTGAATGGTGGGATGAGGAAGCAAAGAAGGGTGTAGAAGAGAAGAAGCAGACTTTCATAGATTGGCTACAAATTAGGACGAGGGAATCGTATGAGAGGTATAAAGTAAAGAGAAAGGAAGTCAAGCATAAGATAAAGGAGGCAAAGAGGAGAGCAGACATGCAATGGGGTGAGAGTATGATAGAACATTTTGACAGCAATAAAGATATGTTTTGAAAAGAAATTAAAGGAGGAAGACGAGGCGAAGCAAGTAGAGAGGAAAAGGTAAAAAGTGCAGATGTAGAGATGATAGAAGAAGAGAAGGCAGTGAGAGGAAGGTGGGCAGAGTATTTTAGGGAGTTGCTAAATGTGAAGGAGGATAGGGAGGGAAAGGTAGTTGCAGTGGGAAGCGCTAAGAAAATGAGAGTGATGAGTGAGGAAAATGGAGGAGAAATAAGGAAAGATGAGGTGAAAGCAGCTGTTAAGATGATGAGAGTAGGGAAGGCACCTGGTCTGGATGGATGCCATGCAGAATGTCTGAAAAAAAGGAGGTGCAGTGATGGTGGACTGGCTGGTGAGGTTATCTAATGTTTGTTTAAGAGAGGGTAGAGTGCCGGAGGACTGGAGGAGTGCCTG
>NC_134800.1:51064672-51067172 GCF_046742065.1 Oratosquilla oratoria
GATCTTTATATCCATTTTCATTTTACGCTTAAAATGAAATATGAGATTAAAGTTTATATGCCAACTAAACCTACCTGTTCTTTAAAAAAGGTAGAAAATAGAATGCAGAAAATTATAATGTTTGACTTCATATGATATTCTCTAGAATAAGAATTTTTGGATGAAAAGACAGTCTTTTTTTCGGGATACATTACTATATAATTGCAAGTACTGTACGCATTTGAAATACAGTGTTAACAGGTAAGTTTTCATCTGAGACATAAAGCACAAGGCCATCTGAATTTCAGTCAGAACAAAATGAATGAAGTTGGACATCTAATTTCAGCGAACTGTTCGAGCTATTCAAAATCGCCTGACGTCAGGAAGAACAAAGACTACAAAGTATGTCAACAGGGTGAGTGTGACCTCTTTAGTTCAATACATCGGCTATTTAACCGTTCCAGTATTTTTGGCGAGTTGTACATTTGTTCAAGATTTAGGAAGGTAGTTTGATTATGACGAAATGTACAAGATTTAGCAAGGTAATTTGATTATGACGAAATGTACAATATTTAGCAAGGTAGTTTGATCATGACGATTAAAGGGTATAGACTCAACTGGTCAACCTTGTTAATGCCAAATATGACATACACATTTGTTCTAGCTGTCAGATGGACATTTCTTTCATTCGATTTCGTCTATTGAGATTCCCTGTACTAATTGAGTTCCTGTAACTGAACAAATTCGCCCGTCGTCAATTTGAACGAAATAAAATGATTCCTGGCGAAGGAACTACGACTTGAGTCCGTCCATGCGTCGGAGCAAAAAATGTGGAGGCGACCGTCGTATCGATATCCAAGACTAAGACCCAAGACAAACAAACCCGGCTATTGATGACGATGTCTGCCTGAACGGTTCGATCCCAAACCTACCTGCGGTCGGGTGGTACGTTACAAGGAGAAAGAAAAGGTAAGAGGAAAGGAGGATGAAAGAAAGAGAGAGAGAGAGAGAGAAAGAAGGATATATATATATATACATATATATATATATATGTGTGTGTATATATGTACACACACACACACACCACGCACACACACATATATATACATACATATATATATATATATGTATATATATATATATATATATATATACATTTGTATGTATATATATATATACATACATGATTTCAAGAAGTCTACAGCGACAATGACGTTGTTGAGTTTATACTGAAGCTTCAGTTTCTCTCGTGCAACAAGTTTCTGTGTTGGTTCCAAATAGCTGAGAAGGTGTTCAAAAGACATTTGGTACGGTTTTCTCTTTTTTAATTTCTCCAATACGTATTTCGACCTTACTCGGTCATCCTCAGGGAGGGAGTTACAATGGTTGGTGAATACATTGGTTTATATACAGGCCGTACATTGGCCGAACATTGGGAGAGGTCAATTTCATGTAGCCGTGATCCGTAGCGCTGCGTACGTGGAAGTAGCAACTTTCTTGTGGATTGTGGAAAGGGGTGTTATTGTTTGTGTTATGTGCGTCTACTGCTTGGGAGTGTGGTTGTGGGCATGAGTTGTATGTTAATGGAAGGTTTTCCGATGTAAATGTTCACTGCTTCGGCCATCTTAAGGCGAAGGGGGTCGTGAGCTTTGTAGATGATTTTAGTGTTTTCGTTTAGTGTTTGTCTGGTGATGGTGGTTTTGTGTTCGTTTATCATGTGTGTCTTGATGGCGCCATTCTGGAGGTGGTATGTGAGTCTTTTGGAGAGGGTCATAGAGGTCATGCCAATGTATGAGGAGGTGTGGTGCTGACAATCACCGACAGGGGAATTGGAAGTCTTCCTATACTCCTGTTACTCTTTTATCCTTCAGTACCTCTCAACTTCTCTGAGCTTTCCCTGTTTTTTTTTTATTATTTCATTTTTTATTGATTTATTCAATCTAATTTAGTTTAATTTAATTCAATTTAATTTAATTTAATTCAATTTAATTTAATTTCATTTCATTTCATTCAATTTCATTCAATTTCATTCAATTTCATTCAATTTCATTCAATTTCATTCAATTTCATTCAATTTCATTCAATTTCATTCAGTTTTATTCAATTTTATTCAATTTCATTCAATTTCATTCAATTTCATTCAATTTCATTCAATTTCATTCAATTTCATTCAATTTCATTCAATATAATTCAATTCAATTTAATTCAATTTAATTTAATTTAATTTAATTTAATTTAATTTAATTTAGTTTAATTTAGTTTAATTTAATTCAATATAATTTAGTTTAACTTAATTTAATTTAATTTAATTAAATTTAATATAATTTAATTTAATTTTATTCTATTTCATTTTATTTTATTTTATTTTATATTTATTTATTTCTCTATTTATTTATCTATTTATTTATTTCTTTATTTATTTATTCATTTTTTTATCACCTTCGGGCCCCTCTGCCTCCCTCACTTTCTTTCATTTTACTTCCTCTTTTAATTTCCCTTTTGCCAGGTAATGATCTTACAA
>NC_134800.1:51072172-51074672 GCF_046742065.1 Oratosquilla oratoria
AACGACCTCAAATCATCCAAGCAGTGTATTTCAGCCTCTGAGAAAGCAAATAAGATTCTGGGACTGATTGCGCGATCTTTTGATTTCAAAAGTCCATCACTCATTAACAAGCTATATAAATCGTTAGTTCGTCCACATTTGGAATATGCTGTTTCCGTATGGTCACCGAATCTCATTAAAGACATTGACAGACTGGAAAAAGTACAACGGCGAGCCACAAAACTGATTCCAAATATCAAAAATAAATCATACGAAAATCGACTAAAACATATGAATCTGTTTTTCCTAAAAAAGCGTAGACTCAGAGGTGACTTGATACAGGTCTTTAAGATTTTAAAGGGAATTGGTAACATCAAAAGTGACCAAATTTTTACATTGAATGAGAATCAGACAAGAAACAATGGTCTCAAACTGTCCGGAAATAGATTCAATTTGGAAGTAGGTAGAAACAACTTTGCCAACCGTGTAGTTAATGAATGGAATAAACTTCCTGCACAGGTAGTGCAATGTAGTTCAGTTCAAAGCTTTAAGAATCATTTAGATAAATACCTAAGTAAGATGCTGTAATGATTATAATTTATCTTATATTATTTGTTTTTGTTTTGTTATAATTTGTCTGTCTGATTTTCATCTATTATTAGTTATATGTCAATTTATTATTATTTACTATTTACCTGTTTGTTTATTATTTAACTATACCTATGCATTTATTTATGTATTTTATTTGTTATTTACATTATTATATTTGTTATTTATTATTTTATTATTAATATGATTTCTTTTTTTTTTTTTTGCATCCGACCTAGATATGGATCAAAAGGTCTCCTGTCGGCATGCTCCGCCTTTGTAATCCTTTGTAATCCTTGACATTGATGTTAAAGGTGTTGAAAATATGTGGAAGTCTAAAGACATTTTCACGAAATGGAGAATTAGAATTTTTATTTTGCTAAAATTATTGATTCGATTTTTATTATAGTGAGACTTTCTTGCTATCCTTTGGGTATTTTCAACAAGATGGTTGATATATTTGAAGTTTGATGTAATGCCGGAAAAATTTTCTAACCTTTTCATCTAAAAATTTCTGATTACAAATTACGTAATCCCTAAGCAACATGAAAAAAGAAAGAAGAAAAAAGAAATTTTAGTTTTTGGATAATGGGCAGAATAGAAACGAACATGAGGTAAGAAACTGGTTGGGTTTCTAAAGACATCATAGTTGCAATACATGTATCTACAACTTCAGTGCTCAATGTCTTGTATAGAGTGAACAATTTGAAACGAAGAAATGAAACAAGTGAAGTCTACGTGATTCGACACCCCCATCCAAGCCAGCATCGGTGAAAATACACAAATGCATTTCCATTAAAGACATTTATGTAAATGCAAATATATTCAGAGTCGCTCCTATGCAAATGATGGAAAAACACACCGAGAATGGAAGAGAATGGCGAAGGATCTATTAGTTCTCCGACGACGGCTATGATGAAGCAAAGACTCTGTCGACATTAAAGAGAATAAGAGAGTGGGAATAACTATGCTTTGAAAACAGTGGAAGGGGCAAGGAAAAGAGAAAGAAAAGTGGAACAGGGAGAGGGGGAAGAGGAGAATTAGGGGAAAATAAAACGGTAAGAGAAGCATTAGAGGGAGTACGAGGAAGAAGAGGAAAAACATGAGTAGAAGAAGTAGGTGGTTTCTAAGGAAAAGAAGGAAACGGACAAGGAGCTGGTGAGTATGTTGGAGAAAGAGTTCAAAAGGAATATCGGTGGAGTGGGATGAGGTGGATGAGGAGTAAAATAAGGATGAGTTGGAGGAGTTGATGGAGATATAGTAAAAGAAAACGGTTGTGAAAGGGAAGGTGGATGAAGAGAGAGAAAGAGAAAGAGAAAGAGAGAGAGAGAGAGAGAGAGAGAGAGAGAGAGAGAGAGAGAGAGAGAGAGAGAGAGAGAGAGAGAGAGAGAGCAGAAAACAGAAATGTTACGTAGTTGCATTCAGTAAAGAGGTGGTGACGCTATGGGAGGAAGTGGAGGATGAGGTTGAGAAGGGGGAGGAGTCACTGAGTGTGTGGGAATCTGGTGAGGCAGTGTACAGCTGTGTAAACTGTTCCCTCGTACAAGAAAAGGAGCAGGAGGAGGAGAAGGGTGTTGGGGAGGAGGGGGGGAGAGGAGGGAGGAGGAAAGGGGAGGAGGGATCAGGTGATGATTTGACTCTGGGTGGAGAGATGTGGATGTGATTGTTTATAAGGAGGAGAGGCGCAATCGGTTAAGTCACTATCACTTGTCACGTACTAGCGCAGGTTCGAGTCCTTGTCTCTACCACGTTTCAATTTCTGCATGTTGGCCTCCTCGAGTCTCTCGATATTGATGGCTTAAAATTAAAGTGAATTGTGGTTTATATATATATATATATATATATATATATATATATATATATAATTATATATATATATATAAACCACAATGAATTTGTTTTCTCTAAAAATACGTAGACTCAGAGGTGACTT
>NC_134800.1:51084672-51094672 GCF_046742065.1 Oratosquilla oratoria
AGGGGGGGTAGAAGACGGGCTGTTACATATTATAGGTATTTTGTTTGTAAATAACAGCCCGAGCGAGCTGCCTGAGTCCGCCTTTCCGCCTTGTGTAGGTAATGAAAATATTGTTTGTAAATAAATCCTTTACTGATATGAAATTTCTTTGTAACCTAAATGAGAGTTATTCAGAGGCTGGAGATTATTCTAAGTAAATAATATTGCCGTAAAGACTTGAAACAAAGAATCTGATTGGTGAAAGAGTGAAGAAGGAGAAAATTGAATTGGTTCATGAATGTAAGATCACGCCCTTTTGGGAGGATGTTGAATGTAAAGTTAAAGATCATTGGACTAAGGAAATCACTACGTCACTGGAAAGCTCACGTAGGATCTTGTACTGTATGCGTGGTCTCAGGGGATTCCTTTGAAGAACTTAGGAGTGTACGCTATATAAGAATCAACGGAAGAAAGATATAGAAGATTACTACATTTTTATTTTCTTAGACAGAAGAATATAACTAAAAGAAGTGAGTCGCCATATCCATAAGTGAGGACCACAAGGGCGGCGACAGTGGTGACAGAGAGTGAAGGGAAGTGAAAGATGAACCAGTCGTTGTTTGTGAATGACATTGCACGTGGAGCCGAGTCGAAGGTAGACTAAAGTAGTTAGTGGTGTGTTCTAGAAGGTTGTGTAACAGGAGGAATCTGAAAATAAATGTGGGCAAGAGTATGGTGATAAAATTTATAATGGGTGATCGTAGTAATGAGGTGGATGTAAGTCTAAAAGCCAAAAAGATGGAGGAAGTGTGAAGCTTTAAGTTTCTGGAGTCACATATGGCAACGAATGGAGGTGTGGGGATGACGGTGAATTACATAGTAAGGGAAGGACATAGATATCTGCATTACCACTAAACAGTTTTGTAGCAAGTATAACCACTGTCTTATTAGGGTGATGCTTCCCAATGTACGGTGCAACATTTTCCCATGCCTTTAGCATCTCCCTTAGAGCGCTGAAATATTGTTGCTCGTTTGAGTCAGTTACCTCCTTCTCCCTTGACGAGATCTTCTCCACAACTTCTTGTTATGTAATAGAATGCAGCTCCATAAACTCCTCAGTGGTCAACTCCTGGCTATGCTCTCCCACAAGCTCATCAATGCTGTTATCCACCTCCAGCCCCATGGTCTTAGACAAAGACACAATCTCGTCAACCATAAACTCCACAAGCAGTGGCTCAAAGTCGTGTTTGACATCGCAGCCCAGCCAAAGGTTTTTCCAAGCTGAAATGAGGGTTCTTTTGGTGCCTCCCACCCATGCCTTGTCAATCATCTTCGGGTAGGTAACGGTGTTGAAGTTGTCCTTCTAAAACTCTCTGAGAGTGGCCTTGGTCCCTTCCGTCACCTCAAAGCAACTCTCACAGAGTGCTTTAGTGTACAGCTTCTTAAAATTTGAAATGACCTGTTAGTCCATGGGCTTATGTTGATATAGTTGCCTTACACATACTTCTCATTGATCCATATGAGAAGCAACCCTTTAACACAATCAAGAATACGTGGCCGTTGCGTAGATATTCTTATCAATCTCTTTTAAGCATCTATCTTCTTAATCTTGTCTTTGTTTTTGAAGATCATGCAAATTGTTGCTGTAGACCAATTGTATGGACATGCTAGGTCAGTGACGCTCACACCCCGTTCTTGCTTCACACTGATTTCACGTTTCACGTCTACGGTGATTTTTTTTTCTTGTCATTGTTTTCTTATGAATTTTTCTTGGGGGACATCCTTGTAGGGGCTATTAAACTTTGTACAAAATAAAATTCACAAACAATGCGTCTCAACACATCTGGAAAAATGTAGGATCATAAGCGACTCTATGATACTAACACAACGAGCAATAAACGCAGAATGATAGCAGAGAAACAGACGGAGCAGGGTTTCCAGAACTATTATGTTTGTAAAAAAAAAAAAAAATATATATATATATATATATATATATATATATATTCTCTGTGATGAATTGTTCTGCATTTGTTGCAATTATGTCATAAATTGTTACTGTGTGCATTGTTTATCAGACATTACTGAATTAATGGCAAACATAAAGTACTTCTAATATTTGGTTAAATGAATACAATATCTAAAGATGTTATATTCTAAAAAATCTACTAAATACTATCAACTGCGCGAAATGCCAACCCTGGGTGAGGGATTAGTCAAGTGAAAGATACAAGGGACCTAATGTTGTCTCGTCGTGACTCGTTATGCGAAACCTTAGTTGTTATTTTTCATTGATTGATTGATTGATTTATTTTACATTTTTTGGGGTTTCGTTATACGAACCCCTCGTTATGCGAGGTGCTCGTTAAACGAGATTTCATTGTAAATCGAAAAGGAAAGTGAATGTCCATAAAGGTATATCGAATTAGCACACGTTTTAATGTCCAAAAGTATTTTTCTCCGATATCATCCAGAACGTGAATATGTAAATACTTGTCAAATACTATGGATTCCATCAACTTGTAGTACAACCCGGAACAGAAGAAAGGTAATTGAGAAGTAATCCAGGTGTTTGCGGATGACACTGCGCATGTGGCTGGGCCAGAGGAGAGTCTAAGGTACTCATCGACTTCGAGAGGGTATGTGAGAGAAGAAAGTTGAAATAATTGTGGGTAAAAGTAAGATGATTAGATGTACAAGGGATAGGGATGGCAGTGAATTGGAGGATGAAGAAAGTGGATAGCTTAGATTATTTAAGGCCAAATGGAACAGTGAATGGGAGGGTGGAACTGGAGGAAAGTTGTAGAGTCAAGGAAGCAAATAAATGCTTTTGGGGAATGAAAAATGCCATGAGAAATAGTTATCTGGGGATGGGCACAAAGGGAAAGTTATATAAAGAGGTGATTGTGCCTACGAGAATTTAGATGTAAAGGAGTCAGAAAGTAGAAATTTAAATGTATTTGAGATGAAGTGCGAGAAGTTTGGTGGTGATTATAAGGTGTTGGAAATGGAGCTGCAGATAAGGGTCTAGGAAACAATACTAGGATGGCTTGGGTATATGTACTGAATGAGTGAAGAATCATTTGCAAAAAGAGTGTGGAGGGCAAAGATAGCGAGAGGGAACTTGAGGGGGAGAGAGAATATGAGATTAATGGATGGGGTGAAGGGGGCCTTTGGTAAAAGAGGAATGTTCATTGAACAGGGAAGGGAAGAACAAGAGATAGGTGTGAAGGGAGAATGAATTTTCTCTAGTCTTCTCCAATCATTCATGAGTAGGAGAGGACCGCATTTTAAACGAAGTAGTGGGGTAAACCAGTTTTAACTGTTGATCCCTGCTCTAGAGGATTACAAAGGATAACAAAGGCGGAGCATGCCGACAGGAGACCTTTTGGTCCATATCTAGGTCGGATGCGAAAAAATCATAATAATGATATATAAATAAATAAATAAATGAGTAAATATAAACTATAATAACGTAAATAATAGATAAGATACATAAATAAATGCATAGGTATAGTTAAGTAATAAACAAACAGGTAAATAGTAAATAATAATAAATTGACATACGGCCAATAATAAATGAGAATCAAGCAAATAATAATAAACAAACGGACAAATGATAACAAAACAAATAAACAAATAATATAAAATAAATGATAGTCATTACAGCATCTTGCTTAAGTGTTTATCTAAATGATTCTTAAAGCTTCGAACTGAACTACATTGGACTGCCTCTGTAGGAAGCTTATTCCATTCATTAACTACACGGTTGGCGAAGTTGTTTCTACCCACTTCCAAATTAAATCTATTTCCTGACAGTTTGAGACCATTGTTTCTTGTCTGATTCTCATTCAGTGTGAAAATTTTGTCACTTTTGATGTTGTCAATTTCCTTTAGAATCTTAAAAACCTGTATCAAGTCACCTCTGAGTCTACGCTTTTTTAGGGAAAACAGATTCATATGTTTTAGTCGATTTTCGTATGATTTATTTTTGATATTTGGAATCAGTTTTGTGGCTCGCTGTTGTACTTTTTCCAATCTGTCAATGTCTTTAATGAGATTCGGTGACCATACGGAAACAGCATATTCCAAATATGGACGAACTAACGATTTATATAGCTTGTTAATGAGAGATGAACTTTTGAAGTCAAAAGATCGCGCAATCAGTCCTAGAATCTTATTTGCTTTCTCAGAGGCTGAAATACACTGCTTAGATGATTTGAGATCGTTACTGATAATTACGCCGAGATCCTTTTCACTATCCACTTTTGTTAACGAATTTCCAAATAACTTGTAATCGTACTTACTGTTATTTTTACCTATGTGCATTACCTCGTATTTGCTTGTAATATTTTTGAATATCTAATTGGTTTAATTGATCATTTGCCATTCCGCACAGTTTTGTATCATCAGCAAATTTAGAAACAGTAGATTTTATTCTATGGTCTATATCATTTATATATACTATGAATAGAAGTGGCCCAAGAACGGAACCCTGAGGAACTTCACTTGTAACATTTTTCCATCCAGAAGTTTTTCCATTTAAAACAATTTAATAGGCTACTACTTATTCCGTGTGAAGCCAATTTAGTAAGTAGTCTTTCGTGGGGGACGTTATCAAAAACTTTTGCAAAGTCTAGATATATTGAATATATATTGTTTCTTTTGTCATAATTCGAGATAACTGTGTTGTAGAATTCGAGTAAGTTAGTCACGCAAAAACGTTTCCGTCTGAATCTATGCTGGCTATCATTTATCAAACAGTTACTTTCTAAATGATGTTCGATAGCATCTCTGATGATAGTTTCCATCATTTTTCCTACGATTAAAGTCAAACTTATAGGCCTGTAGTTATTTGGTTTCTTTTTGTCACCTTTTTTTAATATGGGAGTAACGTTAGCTAGCTTCCATTCTCTTGGGACATCTCCGGATATGATGGATTTCTTGAAAATAATTTCTAATGAAACAACAGTCTCATTTTTCATTTCCTTTAAGATTCTTGGATGCCAATCGTCAGACCTTGGTGTTTTATCAACTTTGAGTTTCTCTGTACACCTTTTAATATATTCTTTTATTATATTTAAAGTAGTGAGTAAGTTCACCCTAAGACTTTACACAGGTTTTAGTTTGGAGTTCATTTTGAGGTGTTTCATTTACAAATACTGAGCTAAGATAGTTGTTTAAAATATCACACATTCCTTCATTCGAGTATTCAAGTTGACCGTCAGCAGGCAATAGTGGAAAATGTGATTCCTAGTAACCTTTTTATCCCTAATGTAACTATAGAATTCTTTGCGGTTCTCTTCCAATTTATCAGCGATATTTATTTCATATTGTCGTTTTCGTCTTTTATTGTCTTTTTTAAATCTCTGTATTAATACATAACATTGATAGTTATTAGATGCACCCGAGTGCTTATATTTCTTGTAAACATGTCTTTTTTTAGCAATACTTTTTTCAGTTTCTTTGTCAAGCCTTTTTGGGCGAGCCTGATTTTGGGGTCGTCTGTCCTTAAAAGGAATGTAAATATGAATCATCTTAGTGAGCGTATTATGAAATATTTCCCACATCTGATCTACAGGTCTTTCGCTTAATTTTGCCTCCCAATCTGTAAGATGAAGCTCCTGACGTAGTTCTATGAACTGAGCTTTACTAAAATCGGGTATTTTAGATACACAAGTATCTATTCTATTTTTTTATCCGTTTGAATCTAAGTTGTGATCGCTATTTGAAATTGTTTCACCAACTTATATATCGGTTATCATGCTTTCGCGGCTAGTGACCAATAGATCGAGTAAGTTTCCATGTCTTGTGGGTTCTTTTACATGCTGAACTAAGTATTTGTCACCGAAAAATCTATTAAGCGACTACTTATATGGGCATGTTCAAGGTGTTACATTGGTTCTAATTCAGGAAGCCAGCGGGCACAAGAAGAAGAAGAAGAAGAAGAAGAAGAAAGAAGAAGAAGAAGAAGAAGAAGAAGAAGAAGAAGAAGAAGAAGAAGAAGAAGAAGAAGAAGAAGAAGAAGAAGAAGAAGAAAGAAGAAGAAGAAGAAGAAGAAGAAGAAGAAGAAGAAGAAGAAGAAGAAGAAGAAGAAGAAGAAGAGAAGAAGAAGAAGAAGAAGAAGAAGAAGAAGAAGAAGAAGAAGAAGAAGAAGAAGCAGCAGCATTTGGTACCTATCTTAAAATCAATGTAAATAACATAAGGTACAACTTTACCAATTTTCTTTATTTTGTTATATAATGCGCAATTATGATATATTGTGGTCCTTAACCACTGTATTAAAAGGTGCAAAGTCAGTTAAACACACTTTGTTCATGAAGGGCAGGGGCAAGATGATTTAAAAGGAACAGTTTACCTAATCGATGAGTCAACACGAAATCAGTTTGTAAGAGCGATAGCGTGAGTACTCCAAACAGCTTAAGCCTCACTTACGCTAGCGGTTTGAACCGCGTGGAAACAGCGGCGTTACCGTATAGTCAAGGAAAAACTACGCGGTTGTGTGCGAACACCTCCATTGACTTATATTGTAACTGAACCGTTATTGTGAACAGGGCCTCCTTACCATCATTATCAGGAGTATGCTAAGGTCTTCCTCAAACTACTCGACTTATCATTGTTTTATTATGGGAACCATTTATCATAACTACTTAAGCAATCTAAACATTATATATTTGACACAGAAAGCATATAAGTTTCTAGAATTGAAAGTATCATTTTTTTCTTTATTTCACAAGTCCAGGTATCATTAATCAATTAGATAAAAACATGCCTACACTTGGAATATACTGTTTTTGTACGATCTCAAAAAAAAAAAAAAAAAAAAAAAAAAAAAAAATCATGGATTGCAGGTGGTCAAGCTGGTGGCGTAATCGTAAGCTGCTGGTCTCACACTCCCTTGGTTGTGGGTTCGAATCCCGCACTCCTCTCCGATTCTCAGCAGTGACTGTTACCTGCCCCAACAGTCCAAGCGCATCACAAGGGAAAAGTGAAGGCTTCGGCCGCAGGTACGCCAGCGACAAAATTCAAAATTGGTACTGAATATCAGGAGATCATATGTTTATCTATACACCGACAACTTTTTCCCTCCTACAAGGGGGGTAGCCAAATCATAGGCACGTACCTATTTAACCCAGAGATTATATGTAAATCACCTAAAATATTTTAATTTATTCTACCTAAAAAAGAGGATTCTCAGGGTGAATCAATAGGGTATTTAAATTTTAGGGAAAATGGCATCAGAACTGAGAATATTTCCTTGCTAAATA
The DNA here is from genome assembly GCF_046742065.1 of Oratosquilla oratoria. Taxonomy (NCBI): domain Eukaryota; kingdom Metazoa; phylum Arthropoda; class Malacostraca; order Stomatopoda; family Squillidae; genus Oratosquilla; species Oratosquilla oratoria. The sequence goes on from NC_134800.1 coordinate 51,091,917, forward strand.
CTAATTAGACGAGAGACAATATTTCATCTGAAAAGTGGTAGACGGTCGTGTAGTCCACTAAACGAGATAAACTTTCCACAGACTCGATAGCTGAGTGGAATAGGGCGTCGTTACTTGCGACGAAAGACGAGGGGATGGCGGTTCGAATCCTGCCACCGGCGAAGTTGAACCAAGGGCATGGTTCATTATATTCCACGCTACAAAGTCCTCTGCGAGGGGCACCGTCCTCGCCTTCCGATAAGAGGGAGTTTGTGACGTCAAACCAAATCATCAGAATTTGAAGATTTAAAGGTTTCTTTTGTAAATAAAAGGATAATATAATGGAGACCAAAGGAAATGGTTACTTGTTTAGTTAGATCTATGTACATTTGTATATTTTTATTCTGAACTACTGAGTATATTTTTTATGAAAATCAAGGGCCAGAGAATTGCTGGGCATTGGCATATGCTAGAGGAGGAGGAGGAGAAAGAGGAGGAGGAGGAGGGACTATCGTTTTCAATGAACTCGTTTCCATACCAATTAGTCAGAGAAATGATGAAAAATGAAAAATGAGTAGGAGTGCAAGGAGGAGTGTAAGGAGGAGGAGGAGGAGAAAGAGGAAGAGGAGGAAGAGGAGGAGGAGGAGGACGAGGAGGAGGAAGATAATAAGAAGGTGAAGGAGGAGGAAAAAAGGAGAAAATGGAGAAGGAGGAAGAATAAATGGAGGATGATAGAGAAGAGGAGGAGGAGGAGGAGGAGGAGGGGAGAAAGGGGAGGGGGGAGGGGAGGAGGGGAGGAGTGGAGGAGGGGAGGAGGGGAGGAGGGGATGAGGGGAGGAAGGGGAGGAGGGGAAGACACATGAATAAATGAGTACATGGACGTCGGGTTTGGTGCGAACTGACAGCTGGGATTACGCAAATATTTTTATGGAGAGAGAGAGAGAGAGAGCGAGAGTGAGAGAGAGAGAAAAGAGTAGAGGAGAGGACATCGAGCATGCGGCGGCCATGAAGGTGAAGAGAGGAACGATGCGGGGTTGAGTGGATTGACGGAGGCGATGTTGTTTGTGAGAGAATGTGGTGGAGCGGTGAAAAGAACGAAAGTGGATTCGAGGTGGAAACAATGGTGTTGGAGTTAGGAGTGGATGAAGGGTATGGGTCAGGTGGAGTAGAAATATAAAAGTATTACGGTGGATATTAAAGGGTCACATATGAGAGAAAATAAGGGGAAGGCATTGGAGAAAACATGAGGTAGTAAGAAGAGGTCTAGGACAAGTAAGGAAAGAAGTAGAAAATTGTATAACAAGGAAGCTGAAGATGAAGAAGACGAAATAGAGAAAGTAGATAATTGAGGGAAGGTTGACAGCAAGGAATGAATGAAGAACAGGAAGAGAAAGCCGATAAGAAAGAGGAACAGGGGAGAAGGAAGAAAAGAAGCAAGAGAAAGAGAAAGAGAAGAAAAAGAAAGAGAAGAAAGATAAGGCAATGCAGGGAGGCATAGCTCTCTTACGGGAGACCCCCGAGAATAGAAACTGGTCTACCAGTGCTTCATGATATAGTGTTCCCCCTCTCCTCATCCACTCAGAATAATTGATGAAGTTGATGAAAAAACACTCTTTTGGGATGACTCATCCCTTCATCTATTCACAATCTTTCTCCATTCACCTTTAATTATTTATATTTTCTCCCTCCCTGCTCCAGTAGATATACCAAGGGTACCTGAATTCTTATCACCCCACCCATCTACCTAATTCTCCATCTCCTTCTTAAGTTCACTTCGTCTATTTCTGATTTTCACGTTCTTTGCTTGTCTTTCTTCATTCATTCTTTCTTAAGCTTAGATACCCCATCACCCTATCCGATAGCTTTCTCCCCAGCTCCAATCTCTTCCTTGCTTTCATATTTTTCACTTTATCTATTACTGTAACACGTATCATATTTCTTAAATATATCAACTGAATTTTTTTAAGAATCTTTCACTCTGTCTCGTTTGCATCACTGCTCCGTTCAGTAACGTGAGTACAATCTTCTTTTTGGTAATCATCCCAGGTCATCTATTTCTCATAACATTCCATTCCACCTAGACTTTTACTTATTCTCTTTATTTTATAATTGACATTTATATCATCTTCTTCAATCTTCACGACATGCAACCACTAGTACTGAAAATTCTCCACCTCCTCAAAGTACTCATACCTCACGTTCACTTTGAACCTGATACTATCATTCCTTGTACATCTCATCATTTTTCTTTCGCCCGCATTCATCCACAGCTTTCTTTGTACACAGACTCTTCCGAATTCTACCACTAACTGTTTGAGTCTCTTCTGAGCTTCAGCCTCAAGCGTAGGGTTTCCTGCAAATAACAACTGACTCATTTCCATATTTTTTTCCATTCTTAACTGGTAGTTCCAAATATGTTTCTAGTATTCTTGCGCTCATTTTCCTTTTTCACGTATAGAAGCTCGTTGGCTGAGCGGGTTAGGGGGTCGTTACTTGCGGCGAAGGTCGAGGGGATGGCTGTTCGAATCCTGCCACCGGCGAAGTTGAACCAAGGGTATGGTTAATTAAATTCCACGCTACAAAGTCCCCTGTGAGGGGCACCGTACTAGCCTCCCGATAAGGGGGAGTTTGTGACGTTAAGCCATATCACCATAATGCATGGACACATTGAGTAACCATAGCGATATCAAACAGCTCTGATATAGCGCCACATTGACCTCAGGTCATTAACTATCTCCATTCTCGGCCCTCACTAATGCCTTACGAATCATATGAAA
>NC_134800.1:51099672-51107172 GCF_046742065.1 Oratosquilla oratoria
GATAGAAGTAGTAGTAGTGATTACAGTGGTTATGAATGAAACTTATGTTGATGATATAACTCTGGTGCTGGTGCAAGTGTTGTCGATGGGACTTGGATGGGGATACTACAAGTGTAATGCATATGTGGTCAATGGTGGTAATGTCTCTTTGATAATTGGTGATCGTATTCAGGAACTGAAGTGATGATGATTATAGTGATACTGGTAATGGCGAGGATACTGAATAATGATGGTGGTGGCTATAAACTTATGATTCGTGTTGGTGATACTAATCCTGGTGTGGAGGAAGAAAGCTTTGAAAGGAATAACTGGAGATAAGTTCTGGAACGCCTGGAAGACCAAAAGCCCAACTGGAAATAAAAATGAAGAGAATTAAAGGTACTAACTCTGGTGATAATGAAGGTGATTCTGATAAGACTGAAGGCGCAAAAAAAAAAAAAAAAAAAAAAACGCACTACTTGTTTTTGGTAGGAGTGCCATTTTGATAAGTGGTGATGGTCTTTGGTGTTTAATGAAAGTTAGTCATTTGGTGACTACGTATAGTAACTGCTATTGAATAAATTTAAAAAATGACGGGGGCAAGGACGCAGCCTTGCTTGACACCATCCTCTACTGGAAATGTGTGTGATTTATCTCCCCCTGCTCTCACTGTTGTTGTTATACTTTCATGAGGACTTTCCAGTACAAGAAAGAACTTGGGTAGGACACCGCATATTGTAAGAAGCAGCCGAAGGCAATCTCTGTTCACAGAGTCTAAAGGTTTTACTAGATCTATGAAAGCTGACGGAAGACAAATATCATATCACATGTCCTTGCGCAATCCGTACTTGGTGTCTTCGGCATGATGGATTCGAGCAGATGTTTTGCGCATCTAACCAACATAATCTTAGACAGAGCTTTGCTTATGACCATCAATAATGTGGTGCTTCTACTATCATCACACACAAAGCGATCACCCTTTTTCTTAAATATGGTGATAATATCTGAATCTAGGAATTGTGATTAGCTAAGCGAATGGAATAAAATTAGTAACCATGTAGTAAGCGCTGAAACTATCAATTGTTTTAAGAAACGATTAGACAACTTTATAAATGGGGATGACAGGTGGTGATGGATACGGAGCTGCCTAGTGTAGGCCTTATGGTCTCCTGCAGTCTCCTTCATTCTTACGTTCTTATGTAAGCTAGATAGTGGTCTGAATCAGTTAGTGGAGAACTTTGGAATGGCTTGTGAGAGAAGGAATCTAGAAATAAGTGTAGGTAAAATTAAGATCATGGGATGTGTAGGGAATGATGGTGTTGGTGGGTTGGAGATGAGTTTGAAGGAACTTGAAGGAAAAACCAAGAGTGAGGTGGAGGAATGGGGTCAAAGGTCATTGGATGCTAGAGGAATATCCGTCAAGCAATGACGAGAGAGGGTGAGTGTGATTTTGATTACAAGGTGCAATGGCACGGCTTGGTGGGATGTTTTTTCTTGTCTGCTCTTTCTATCTCTCGATTGAACATCAGATAATTGTTATCTAGATAACAATAATGTACACTTATGAAATAGTAAAAAAAGAAAGAAAAAAATCTTCTTGCACATTGATTTAGCCTATCCCTGTTTTCTACCGTTGCCTATAATTGGTCTTTGGTTTCTACCGCCTGTGGACCAAATTGTACTCTAACCAGGCATCTGTTAGGCCTGCCCCTGTCTTCCTACCATCGTTCGTTGTTGGTACTTGGTTTATACCATGAGTCCACCAAATAAAGTTATAAACTTATCTGCAATTCAACTTAAAGTTTATAATTTCGTTACAGTAATACCCGTATTAAGAATTAACACATGTTTTAATCAGGGATGAGACGTAAAGAAAACATATTCGAAGAGACATATCAATTTGAGAGAAAAAAAATGGATAATTTTTCATAGGAAGAGGCAAAAATAGCCATATGGGTAAAACTGGCCATTGTTTATTACATGATTAATTATTTTCGTCAACAAAATAAAGGGAAGAATTATACAAAACACAGAGTAGTTGGTGGTTTCATTTTCATGTCTATCTGTCCTAATTAGTTATGTAACAATGACAATGTCCAGTTTTAATCCATATGGCTACTTTTGCTCCTTCCTTTGGTATGAATTTAGATGTCTCAGAAATAAATAAAAAAGTGTATTTAATGTTCAATAAAGATTCAAAGATAATCCAAGTGCAAAGTAAATAAGCTTGGGAAGGCTCATTCATTATCTTTCTAGATAGATGTGAACCTTTTACTTAAACTGACTCTGACTTCCCATTTTCTATTGAATAAAATTTGGTCTGAATAAAGATTTAAAGGATAAGTTGATCTCAGAGTTCATGAATGTTTTAACAACCCTTTCAATTTAATCTTGTACTCTATACATTTGTTCCCACAAGAAGACGCTAAATTAGCAATTGAGGATAATACTCTGGGCAGGATGGTCCATCGATTTGGGGTCTGTCTCTTTTTCAGCTGAATGAAGATGTCTAACCTCAACTAGAAGAAAGTCTTCAAGTTACACACCATAATGAGGGAATAAATTAATAATTTTAAATTGGAAAAGAACTTAATCTATTTCTAGATAAAACTGCATGAATTTGATCAACACTAGGGGAAGGCTTGCGTTCTGCTTAGCTCTTACGGTACCAAGGAGATGACATAGAAGAAAAACTTGTAGTCAGAAAGAAGCGAGATAGGATATAAAGACTGCCAATAAAGTTAATAAAATAGCTTGCTGGAAGGCTGAATAAGAACAAATATGTCACACAGTATAGAGAGATTTAATTCCAACATTTCAAAGAACTTTCCTGACGTGAGCAAGCTTGTATAGGCTTAGCCTTAACAAAATGTGTAAATTCCACAAAGGGCCGAATGGGTTAATAAAAAATGTCTTGACTTTCTTCATCCAGAGCTTGCTCTACGAACAAATTTGTCGTTCGTCAAAATAAAAGTACATACATACATATACCAAGGCTTTTTCCCCCTTCCAAGGGAGGTAGCCAAAAAGGGAAAGGCATAAAAACACTCCCACCCATTTCATCCCTAAATACACTCCACACCCCTCCCACCCTCCCTCTCATCTGAGCACCTCCTGGATGACGGGTCATCCCTGCACCCTGCCCACCGCCCTGGGTCAGAAGCAGTGTCGCAAGACACAGTACATCCACAGCAAGGCCGCTTCATTTAATCGGCGACCCCCCCTCTCCGTCCCCCTCTGCATATAAGGCGAGGACGGGGAGAAATCCCTTCGGGCTGCGTCAGAATTTACTCACACATACTAACCCGGCCTCCACCCCCCCCGCCTATTCCTCCTCATGCAGTCACAACATCATCCATATACAACCATTCTCCACTCACCTCTGTCTTCCGTCCTCTCCCTTCCTTCCTCAACAGACATTCCCCTCTTCCCCAAAGCCCCCTTCACCCCATCCATCCACCTCATCCTAGGACGTCCCCTCATGTTCACTCCCTCCACATCTGCCTTCCATACCTCTTTTACTAGTCTTTCTTCACTCATTCTTTCCATGTGTCCAAACCATCCTAATATTCTTTCATCAACCCTATCTCCCAAATCCTTTTTCACCCCTGTTCTCCTCCTCACCTCCTCATTTCTCACTCTATCCAGCCTAGTAACCCCCCACCATACTTCTCAGACACCTCATCTCAAACACATTCAAACTCCTTCTCTCTTCTTCTCTTATATTCCACGTTTCTGCCCCATACAGTGCTGTTGGCACAATCACTCCTTCATACAGTCTCCTCTTCGCATCCATTCCCAAATGTCTATTCCTCATTACACTCTTTAAACCACCAAGGCATTTACTCGCTTCTCTCAATCTACATTCTACCTCCACCTTCACTCCACCTTTTCCTGCTACACTTGCACCCAAGTATCTAAAACTATCCACTTCCTCCAGTCGCTCTCCCTTAATGTTCACTTCCAGTCTACTGCCACTTTCACCCCTTGTACATCTCATCACCTTACTTTTACCCACATTTATCTTTAGCTTTCTTCTATCACATACTCTCCCAAACTCTGCCACCAGCTTCCTCAATCCCTCCTCTGACCCTGCCACAAGCGCAGTGTCGTCCGCAAACAACAGCTGGCTCACCTCCCACTTTTCTCCATTTTCTTTAACCATCTCCAATCCCTGACCCACTACCCTAGCATTCACCTCTCGCACCACCCCATCCATGTATAAGTTCAACAGCCAGGGCGACAAAACGCATCCTTGACGAAGTCCCACCTTTACTTCAAACCACTCACTCTCTCCATTTCTAATCCTGACACATGCTCTACTACTCTCATAAAAACTCTTGACAGCTCCCAAAAGCTTTCCTCCTATCCCATAAATCTGCATAACCTCCCACAGTGCCTTTCTGTCTACCCTATCATAAGCCTTTTCCAGATCCATAAAAGCCCAAAAAACATCCTTCCCCTTTCCTATAGCTTTCTCACATATCTGTCTTACCACAAAGATCTGATCTACACAACCTCTACCTGTCCTAAATCCACACTGTTCCTCACCAATTACTCCTTCTGTTCCTCTCCTAATCCTCTCAATTAAGATCCTCCCATAAGCCTTCCCTACTACACTTAACAGGCTAATCCCTCTGAAACTACTACATTCACACTTGTCCCCTTTTCCCTTGTAAAGAGGAACTATACAGGCACTTCTCCAGTCCTCCGGTACTCTACCCTCTCTCCAGCAAACATTAAATAACCTCACCAACCAGTCCACCATCACTGAACCTCCCTTTTTCAGACATTCTGCATGGCATCCATCCAGACCAGGTGCCTTACCTACTTTCATCATCTTTACAACTGCCTTCACCTCATCCTTCCCTATTTCTCCTCCATTCTCCTCACTCATCACTCTCATTTTCTTCGCATTTCCCACTGCAACTATCTTTCCTTCCCTATCCTCCTTCACATTTAGCAACTCCCTAAAATATTCTGCCCATCTTCCCCTTACTGCCATCTCTTCCATTATCATCTCTCCATCTGTACCTTTTACCTTTTCTTCCCTACTTGATTCGCCTCCTCTTCCTCTCTTAATTTCTTTCCAAAACATCTTTTTTATTACTTTCAAAATTTTCTGTCATACTCCTACCCCATTTCACATCTGCTCTCCTCTTTGCCTCCTTTACCTTTTGCTTTACTTCTCTTTTCTTTTCTTTGTACGTCTCATACGACTCCCCCGTCCTCTTTTGTAACCAATCTGTGAATGCTCGCTTCTTCTCTTCTACAACCTTCTTCGTTTCCTCATCCCACCATTCACTACCCTTTCTTCTATTTCCCCCTGCCCTTCTTGTTCCACACACCATCCTTGCACACTTTAAGACTCCCTCCTTGAACCATCCCCATTCCTCCTCCACACCCATCTCTGCTCTATCCTTTACTCCCTCCCACTCCTCCTTCAGCTTCTTTTCGTACTCCTTCTCCTTTTCCTTTTCATTCAAGGAGTTCACTCTAAGAACCTCCCTACCTTTTGTCCCTTTCCTCTTTCTCCATCTATCCTCCACTCTCAGCTTACCTTCCACCAAAAAATGATCTGATATTCCCCCACCCTCTCCCCTTAGCACATGTACATCCTTAACTCTTCCTATCATAATCCTATTTACCACTACATAATCCATTAGCGCTCTATCTACCACCCTTCCCTCCACCACCCTCTCCCATGTGTACTTATGCTTGACTTTCTTCCGAAACACTGTATTTGCTATCATCAACTCTCTTTCTAGACACATTTCCACCATCAACTCTCCACTACGATTCTTTCCTGGAACTCCACACTTCCCAACCACTCCATCGATTGGACCATTTCCCACCCTAGCATTAAGGTCTCCCAGTACTATTACATTGACATTTCTTCCTAAACCCTCTATGCACTCATTTAAATCTATCCAAAAGGCCTCCCTTTCTTCCACGCTCTTCTCACTGCCAGGCCCATATGCACTTACAAAGACCCACATCTCCTTTCCCAGTTTCACCTTCATCCACATTATCCTTGAGGAAACCTCCTTCCACTCCACTACCTCTTTACCTATCTCCTCACTCAATATAATAGCCACCCCTTCCCTCACTCGCCCTCTCTTCACTCCTGATTACCTCCCACTTACATTCCCAAACTTACACTCACCCTTCCCTTTCAACTTAGTTTCACTCAAAGCCAACACATCCATCTTTCTTCTCACAAACATACTACCTATAAAATGATATTACTGTGTTAATGAGAGAATATTGATATTAGTTATTTATTATTGCTTATAAAAGTGATGGAATTCAGTACTATATTATTCTATTGCATTTGCTTTCATTAGCAAGATACGTTTCGTTAAATGCTCTTTTACCTGCATGGTATGTATAATGATTGTGAGTTAATTTTTTTTTTTTTTTTTTTGTCACTCCACGTCTGGCATATTCCCTTTGGAATGATGCAGCCTGTTGTAATTCACTACAACGTCCCTCCAGGTTAAGCTTGTATATATGATACGAAATGTTTATGGAGACTTGAAGTACTGGATTGGCCTTGTTTGTGACTTTAGCCTGAAAGCAGTTTGATCAAATCGACCACACTGAATAGGCAATGCAATACGTACTGGTCAACTGCACCTCTGATGTCTGTTCTTCCATAAAGGGGTGGGGAAGTCATGCAGCTTAAACAATTACCTGACATTTGCAGAGGGTCGAACCCGGGCTTTCTATGTCGAAGGCAGAAACCCTACCCAATGATGAGTCTTGGGCGTGATGTAATGAATGATTGTGAAGGTATAAACTAGTGTAATCAGCTCGAAAGTACTGATCAGGTGCCAACACTGATGTGCAGTACTGACCTACGCAACTTCTGATATTCGCCATTGGAGAAAGGGATGGAGATGATGGAAGCGCGATTTCAAAAGCTGTCTGGTACTTACCAAAGATCAAAACTGGGATTCCCGTATCCGACGCAGAAATGGAAGAGCATCAAATAATAATTTCGTATCCTCAAAAGTTTGTTTTTTTTCCTCAAAAGTGTAATTCAAAGGAGACTTCATTCTAAGAACCTTCAGAGAGATTTCTGTTGACCCAGTCTAGGGAATATTAGTCAAAGGAAGCTGCTAGTCGAATATCTTCTCAGTGAGAACGTATAAACTCTTTCCGCTTGCCACATTATTCCATTTACTATCCTCTTTCTCTCTCTCTACTTATCTATCTATCTCTGTCTCTCTCCCTCTCTCTCTCTCTCTCTCTCTCTCTCTCTCTCTCTCTCTCTCTCTCTCTCTCTCTCTCTCTCTCTCTCTCTCTCTCTCTCTCTCTCTCTCTCTCTCTCTCTCTCAATTTATCTAGCTATCTATCTCTCCCTTCTCTTCCCCTCACCCTCTTCTGTCACAACTTCCATGATCACTGTTCTTCTGAAGTAAGTAATTGTGCGCCTGGCAGCCTTTCCCTAGACGGGGCCATAAATTCCAAGAATTCCTGAAATTCCCATCCCTTGTTGGTGCGAATATCTTTTGA
>NC_134800.1:51109672-51114672 GCF_046742065.1 Oratosquilla oratoria
TTCTCCTTCTTGACTCCCATAAACCCCCTCATACAGTCTTATCTTTGCATCCATTCCCAGATACCTAAATCTCATGGTACTTTTCATTCCCCCAAGACAACTTGCTTTTCTCTCACTCTATAGTGTACCTCCAACCTCATTCCTCCATTCCCTGCTATATGAGACCATAGGTATTTAAAACTATCACTTCTTCTAACCTCTCTCCCTTAAAACTTACCTCCAGTTTACTACAAGCCTCACCCAATGTACATCTTATCAATTTATTTTTACCCACATTTACTTTAAACTTCCTCCTATCAAATAACTTCCTAAATTCCGTCACTAACTACTTGAGACCCTCATCTGACGCAGCTACAAATGTAGTGTTATCACATAAAAATAACATGCTCACCTAACATTTCCTTCCACTGTCTCTGATCATCACCAATCCTCTTCCTGTCACCCTCGTACTTACCTCCCGAACTCCCCCCCCACCCATGTAGACATTGAACATCTATGGCGATATAACACAACCTTAGTTTAGCCCTATTTTCAATTGAAACTACTCACTCTCACCATTCCTAACACTAATATAAGGTTTACTACTCCTGCAAAACCTTGTTAACCGATTAATCCATATCCTATATATTTGCAAAAGCTCCCTCAATGCATTCATGTCTATCCTGTAATAAGACTTCCTAAATCCACATAGGCTCCCCCACAAGATAGATAAATTCCATTTGAAAATAAAATTGCGAATCTACTTTACACACACACACACACACACACACACACACACACACACACACACACACACACACACACACACACACACACACACACACACACACACACACACACACACACACACACACACACACACACACACACACACACACACACACACACACACACACACACACACACACAAACACAAACTCTTGTATATATATATATATATGTATATGTGTATATATATATATATATATATATATATATATATATATGTGTGTGTGTGTGTGTGTGTGTGTATAAAGAAGAAGAAGAAGAAGAAGAAGAAGAAGAAGACGAAGAAAATAAAATATCAACGTACGATCTACCTTCCCTAAATCAACACCATTCCTCATTAGTTATTCCCTCTCCTATCAGTTAAGACTTCCATATGCCTTTCCAAGTACACTCAGTAAAATGATATCCGTAAAACTACTGCATCCTCATTTGTCCCCTTTTCTTTGTAAAACGCTTCCCGTCCTCTGGCAAACTCCCCTCTCATAGGTATACAATAAACAACATCTAACCTTTCTTTCGCCTCTACTTTTTCTCTACTCTCAGTTTTCATAAAGAAAGCCACTTCTCCACTATCTTCCCTGTAAACATGAATGTCCAGAACTCTTCTTATCATTCCTTTGGATACCACTACATAATCCATGGTCTATCAACCACCAATCCTTCCCCCATCCTTTCCCATGTATACTTATGTATGGCTCTCTTCTTAAAAGCTGTGTTTGCTACCATCAAGTATATTTCTAAGAGTAAAAAACCTTTCATGAGATAAGTAGTAGTTATACGAATATGTACTATAGTGATACGATAGCAAGATGAACATTTACCAGTAATCAAAGAACAAGAAATAAGTTCAAGACAGAGAAAAAAAGAAACGTTAAAATAAAAAGACTTTGATAAGAAGATATACAATAGAGAAAGAGAAGCAATAAACGAACAGGAGAGGACAGACTTTTATTGAAGAGTGAATAAGAAGGTGAAATATCAATAATAATTTATTAAAAAAGGAAAGAAATAAAAAATTCTGAAAACAATATGCGTATATACACTGACTGATATAAGGACAATTAGAAATAAATGATCATCTAAAGGAGAAATCAAAAGAAAGAAAGAAAAAAAGACTAGCTTAATGGAAATATTGATGTCCAGGTGAGTGAGTTGAGGAATGACATAAAGAGGAGGGGAAAAAGAGAAAAGAGGCGGTGGTTTAATAATGACAGTGAAAAGAGGCATCAACGTGGAAAACGTGGAAGTTGGTGAAAGAATGACCGAGATGATGAATACAGGAATCACAACTGTAGGTGGTGGAAAAAGCGACATTGCAGAGGTATACAGTCTTTCAAAACTTTAATGAGATACTTTAATTATGGAGGTAATGTAGGAGGGTTGGGAGGCATGGAGGTACAGAATCTAGGGCAATATACAGACTGGTGAACATTGCAATGAACAGTATAATGACCAAATGAATGAAGGAACTAAAAATATATTGAAGGAAAGATACAAGTGTGGAACTGTTGGGTTACCAGTGGTCAATAGGTAAGAGCGATCATGTAGTTCTTGAATTTATTCTGGAAGTGAGGAAGCGCGAAATAAGAGACGAAGTGGATACACAAGTAATATGTAACTATGCAAATGTTAGGTTTGATAATGTTTCGTTTAACTGTTAACACTTGAAAAAAGTACTTGTAAGTGACTGGTGAATTTATTGACTTTCAGGGGTGTACAAAAATTGATGACATAAGAATAACACAATTTTTTCATGAAGTCAGATTGTATTAAGGATACTTAGTGCACTATTGTGGCTTATAGACCTCCGAATTCGTCAACATGATGACTCCTATTAGATGTCACCAGCCTTGGCTATCCATCACACTGAGAAATTTTGACAAATTCATCTTAGCTAATCTTCTTATAAAAGCTCTTTGTTATCCCACATGTTATATTATTCAAATTATCTCACAATTTCTTCATTCCATTGTAAAGTTCATTGGTCCTCTGTAGTCAGGGGAGACTATAAAAGTCGAATGGCCGATAAGCCGCGAAGGGACAAACCAATGAGAGAAAATAAGTGGAGATAAGGAGAAAATAAATGTGTCTGGGGATGCAGGAAGGATATGATAAATAGTAGTGGGAGGAGGAAGGAGGAGCCTACTACTTCTTTCACTAACCGGAGCCACAAATAATCATTTCCGAACGAAGGCGAAGGCTCTGGTGGATGGAAGAGTTTCTGGTTTCGTTGTTGTCCGCTTTTCTTGTGAGAGAAGTGCCATCGAAGAGATTGGATAGATTGCATAGGATTGGTTCCTGCCGCGAGAGGACCTTACTTGAGCAAGTTCCTTCCCTATCGAGGTAAAGGGTATTGCCAACCATTATCGAGCAAGGCAATTGCCCTTACCCTCATAGTTGAATAAAGATGTTTGAAAACACTAGGAAAAGTTGGTAAAACAATATATGGGCGCAATGTACAAAGGATGTAAGCAGCCATTGATGTCTTCTCCAAACAGGAGGCAACTTGAAGGTTGAATGATTTTGTATGGTGACAAATACAAGAGTTTGTAAAGTCAGACTGAATATATATATATATGTATATATATATATATATATATATATATATATATATATATCTATATCTATATCTATATCTATATCTATATCTATATCTATATCTATATCTATCTATCTATCTATCTATCTATCCATCCATTTATCTATCTATATATATATCTATATCTATATCTATATCTATATCTATATATATATATATATATATCTTCTTTTTCACAATCCTAATTGAAATCTGATGACAACCGCTAAAAAATGACGGACTTAACTATACCTAAGCCTGGTTTAACTTAAAATAGGAGGAAATACCTGAAAATGATTATTTGTCCACCCTGTACTAGCCAAAAGGACGACCAAGAAATCATAGGAAATAAGTTCAGATAGGATTCGAGGGGAAATGGGAAAACAGACTGGTGAACAAGAGCATATAGGAGGGATGGAGGACACGACAAAAGTATTGGTCGAAGAGGCGGACAGAGCCTTGCCGAAGAAGACGGAAATTTAATTGATTTGAAGAAGAATTGCTGCGCTGGGGGCCCCACTGCAGTCAAAGATAATAAGGATTAGAGACACTAGGGGGTATGTGAGATGGTAGAAGAAGAAACAAAGAGAGAGAGAGAGATAGAGATAGAGAGAGAGAGAGAAGAAAGGGGGGGGAAAGGGAACGAGAGGTACTACGGGAGAGCCAAGGAAAGGGAGAGAGAAGAAAGAATGGAAGAAGAAGAAAAAAGAAGAAGAAGAAAAAAAAAGAAGAAGAAGAAGAAGAAGAAGAAGAAGAAGAAGAAGAAGAAGAAGAAGAAGAAGAAGAAGAAGAAGAAGAAGAAGAAGAAGAAGAAGAAGAAGAAGAAGAAGAAGAAGAAGAAGAAGAAGAAAGGGAAGAGGAAGAGGAAGAAGAAGAAGAAGAAGAAGAAGAAGAAGAAGAAGAAGAAGAAGAAGAAGAAGAAGAAGAAGAAGAAGAAGAAGAAGAAGAAGAAAGATGATGATGATGATGATGATGATGATGATGATGATGATGATGATGATGATGATGATGATGATGATGATGATGATGATGATGATGATGATGATGATGATGATGATGATGATGATGATGATGAGAAGGAGGAGGAGGAGGAGGAGAGAAAGAAGGGAAAGAAGATGAAGAAGAGAAAGAGGAGGAAGAAGAAAAGAATTGCAAGATGAAATAGGAAACTGGCAAAAAAATACATGTGTTCAACCACTGAAATAGTATGATGAAAGTTAGAAAAATACTAAAAGTCGTCACTCTAAGAATCAAGTGTTTTACTTAAAATTTGGAGTACTAAATTACGTTAGATCACCTGAGAGGTTAAGTTTTTCTCGTTCATTGAAAATATAATAAATTAGAAACGAGAAGAAGAGATTAAAACCAAAAGGATCAGATGAAAAGGTGGACAAGCCAGAGTCAACGAAGTACATGGAAAGAGAACGATGCAGGTGACGGAGCGATTCGGAATAAGAATAAAAGAGAGAATGATGGGAATCGAAGAGAGGAGTGAAGAAACAGACATGTAAGTGAGCGACGACAAGGAAGAAAAAGTCGAATCTGATAAAGGTAAGACCAAAGGAATTTATAGAGCTGAAAAAGAAAATGGAACTGCAGACCAAATGGGGGAGGAAAGAGGGGAGGTCAGAAAATGGAAGAGACATAATTCATC
>NC_134800.1:51119672-51127172 GCF_046742065.1 Oratosquilla oratoria
GAAGAGACAGAAAAGGAGGAAGAAGAAAGGAAAAAGGAGAAGGGGAATGTAGAGAAAGAGGAGGTGAAGGAGGAGAAGGAAGACGAGGGGGAGGAGGAGGAGAAGGAGGAGGAGAAGGAGAAGGAGGATGATGGAGAAAGTGGAGGTAGGGGAGGAAGAGGAGGAGGAGGAGGAGGAGGAGGAGGAGGTGGAGGAGGAGAAGGAGTAGGAGGAGGAGGTGGAGTAGAAGGTGATGAAGGAGGAAGAGGAGGAGGAGGAGGAGGAGGAAGAGGAGGAGAAGGAGGAGGAGGAGGAGGAGGAAGAGGAGGAGGAGGAGGAGGAATGATATATGATGGAAGCAGTAGAAGAAAAAAAAGGCACAAAAGGACAAATGAAGTGAAGGAGAGGAAAGAGAACTAGGAAGGGAAACAGGACGAGGATCAAGAGGAGGGAAGAAGTAGGGGTTGGAGGACGGACTAGCTGTCCTCGGCGAGGATATACTGATGGAAGTAAATTTTTGTTAATGGGAGGAGAGAAAACTCTGTGAGGTACGATGTAGAAATGGAAGTCTAGTTGTCAAAGATGGCCCATCTGGCCATAGTAAAAAGCACTTCACTCGCGACTGGAAGAGGGGCCAATGTTAAAGAAAGGAACGAGGAAGGAAAAGGGAAACTAGAGGCGTTGGAAAGGGATGGAAGAGAGGATGGGAAGGAGATAAAAGGGGTGGAAAGGAAGTGGAGAGATAGGAAGGATGGAATGGAAGTGAAGAGATAGGAAGGGAAGGAAGGAAGAAGGGAAATAGATACAAGAGAAGGAAATGGGAATAGAAAGAAGGAAGGAAAAGGAAGAAAAGAAAAAGTATGTAAATGCAGTGAGGCAAAGGGAGGGGACCACAAACGAAAGGAGGAGGTAAAAGAAGACAAATCGATGAAAAGAAGATAACAAAAGAATGAAAGGGAAATGGAAAAGAGTTTGAGGTAAAAGAAACAAGAGGAAAGGAGGAGAAGATGAAAGGAGAGGAAGTAAAGAAAGGATGGGGAAGTCAAGGAAAGGGAAGGCAAGGCAAGAAAGAAAAAATAGGAAGGAAGAGGATAAGGAAAAAGGGAGGGAAGGGAAGAGGACGAAATGGAATACAGAAGAAAAAGGAGGGGAAGGGAAGGTAATATAAGGTACGGCAAATCAATTGAAAAACATGGAAAATAGAATTTCTCAGCAAAGATATAGTGTAAGGATGTTTTACTTCATCATAAAACAGTAAATTATTATTCTCTCGGTTTGACAAGGACTAAAGAGAAACGTGATTGAATCATGTTTGGTCTTAGGTATATATGCAATAAATAAATGAATAAATGATCAAATAAGTAAACAAATGATTGAATATATACAAAAGATTAATGAATAAATAAATAAGCAAATAAATAGATATATAAATGGATAATAGATAAATGACTAAATAAAAAAATAACAGATAAATAAATAGAGAAATAAGTAATTAAATAGATAAATAGATAAATTAATGAATAAACAAACAAATAAATAAATAAACAAATAAGTAAAAAAAAAGATAAATAAATAATGAATAAATAAATAAGTAAATAAATAAATAAATTTATCTATTTATCTATTTACTTATTTATTTATCTATTTATTTACCTATTTATCTATTTATTCAACTATTCATTTATTTATCTATCTGTTCATTCAATAGTATATTTATTTATTTAGATACTTATTAACTTACTTATTTATACATTTATCTACAGAAATATTACAAAACAGATACAATACCAAACTTATTTATTACAAAAATTGTATTTTTTTTCGGTAAGACTTCGAAATAGGAACTTACTGACACCAGTCGCGCAGCCGACACGTCACATGAACGTACATCTCGGGAACTTATTGGGAACAATGGAGTGGGAAGACGTAAAGGTAAAGGTAATGACGCTCACCCTCAATGGCAATGAATCTTCGAGTTCGGAGAGCTGCACAGGCGAGAAGGTGATGTGGCCTAAGCGCGGAGAAATAGCCAAGGATAGTGGAGACCTCAAAAAGTGGTGTGGACGCGGAAGCCGAGAACATTATTAGTAATAAGTAAAATGGGAATATGAAATAGATACATAGATAAATAAATAAAAATGAGAAGATGAAGAGTAGAAGAAGAGGAGAAAAAGCTAGGGCGGAGCTAATGAAGGTAAACAATACTCCTGAAATTGAATTGGTAATCACCTTCGTTAAGAAGAAATAAAAAAAAAAAAAGGAAGTAAGGGCTGACTGAAGGACAGGAGAGCAGGGGGAGAAGTAAGAAATGCTCGGCAGGCAGGAATGATGAGGAAGGACAGTAATTTAACAGTGAGCTCTTTCCTCAGAAAAAGTCTTGCTCCGGAGAGGATGAGGAAAGAGAAAGGAAAGGGTGTGATTAGTATACATTAGGGAGGAAGAGAAGAGGAATATGAAATGACAGGGAAAAAGTGAAGGTAAGTGAAATGAGGGATACTAAGTAAGGTGTCTGTATAGGTTCTAATGAGGAAATGGAACCAAACCTGCAGGAAAACAAGAGTAGGTTGGAGAAGTGATTAGATGCGAGTTAGGGAGGAATTGAAGGAAGGATAGTACTATGACTGGTTGGAATGGAATTGAAATTGATGAGCATTTTGGTTAAAGAGGAATGGGAATGATATGGGGAATTTTTGATGTGGGGAGTGGAAGTTGGAGTTGCAATTGTAGAGGAGTAGAGTGGAGGCTAAAGGTTGCAGAGAGAAAGGACCTAAATTTTAAGGAAAGCGAACAGACAGAATGTAGACTCAGGATATGTGAGAGAAAACGGAGACGTATTGGCGGAAAGAAAACAATGGAAGATAGAAAATGGGAAGAAAAGAAAGAAAATGTGGAGGTGGAGCTTGGGAGGGGAGATGTTGTGTTTGAAAACATGGAGGAGAAGGGGAAGGACAGAAAACTGAGAGGAAGAGGAGAGGGAAAAGTAGATTAAAAAATGTTATACGAAAAGGGTGGATGTTAGAAGCAGTGAACAATTCGAGAAGCAAAAAATGTTGGGAGGGTAGAAGAGCGGACTCGAGATGAGGATTAAGGGCAAATGGAAGACAAAATGGGAATGAGAGGAAGTGAGGAAAAACTTACCGAGGGGGGGCGGGGGGCTGTATAGGGAAATAAGGCGATGATCACTCTAACTTGCGGCCTTTATCATGAGGACCTTCAGTATATATGTCTGTCTGTTTGCCTGTCTGTTGTTTGTCTGTGTCCGTCTGGTCGACTCTACCTTTTCTTCCCATTTCTCTCTTTCCCTCCATCTCTCCCTCACTCACCCACTGATTCTCCCCCCTCTCTCTCTTTCTCTCTCTCTCTCTTTCTCTCTCTCTCTCTCTCTCTCTCTCTCTCTCTCTCCTCTCTCTCTCTCTCTCTCCATCTCTAACTCACTCACCCACTGATTCCCCCCCCTCTCTCTCTCTCTCTCACTTTCTCTCTCTCTTTCTTCTCTCTCTCTCTCTCTCTCTCTCTCTCTCTCTCTCTCTCTCTTCTCTCCCTCTTTCTATCTCTCTCTCTCTCTCGCTTTCACTCACTCTTCCTTACTATTTTTGTTTCCTTGTGTGTCTTCCTTTTCAAATTTACTTGCAACCGATTAGCATTTGTTCCACTTTGCCATTTATATTAGTTTAAGCATTTTTCTTTTCTTGTACATTTACCCTCCTAGAACTTCTATTTTCACTCCTCAGCCTTATATTTCATTGTCTTTTCCTTTCTTCTTTCGGTTTTATCTGTATTTACCCTTGCTTCTAAGAAAGGACCTTTCTTCTCTTAACGTATTTTTTTTTTATTTTTTTTTTTTTTTTCCAGTATTATTTAGTCTTATGGATCAATATAGCTCGTCTGACTTATTCTGGTCCTCGCCAAAGTATTACATTCAGCTGTAGAATTCCCTTATTATCGGCAAAACTGAATAAGTGTCTGCGTAGGCCAGGATTAGTATGCAAAATATATCATGATCACAAGTGGGTTATCACCTATGCTAATGTTACCCCCCCCCTTTACTAATAAGAATAATTTTTTTATCATAGTCTTGTGACACTGCCTCTTGTGACACTGCCTCTGACCCCAGCGCAGTGGGCCTAGGTGCAGGGATGACCCGTCATCCAGGAGGTGCCAAGTTTAGAGGGAGGGTGGGAGGGGGGGTGGAGTGGGAATGGTTTTTATTCTTTTCTCTTTTTGGGCTACCTCCATTGTAAAGGGGAAAAAGTCTTGGTATTTGATATGTATGTATGTGATGTTATCGAAGCGATCGGGTTTAAGAGGAATAATTTTAGGCCTACTGTCAAGGTGATGCCCCTCAAGTCAAATAAAATTGCCAAGCGTTAGTCTGAATAAAACACCTGTTATATGAAAAAGTAATTCAGAAAATTGATTGAGAAGTTTCGTAAAATTAAAACCATTTTAACAACGGGAAGCACCTCAACACTCTCATTAAACATTATTTTAATTAAAATATGCCATTGAAGAAAAAAATTTTTAATACATTTCTTGTTAACAGCCTTTTAACATGAATTTCCTCTCGCCTTTGCTAGATTTTTTTCTAGTTGTTGAATTTATCCTTTGCTCAGGAAAGGTCTGAATCCGTTAAATATAATAGTATTCTTGATCAATTTTATTGAGGGTTTAAAAAAACAAAACTTTTATTCAGCAGGTGACTCCCGTAACACAGGATTTCAATATATACACATATTTATAAATCTCAGAATCGATGACCCAAACGCAGAATTTGTTTTTTGGTCCAGTGACAATTCGTCCTTACCAAGAACTTCTTCAAGGTATATACGTGTCCAAATTTTCGAACAACTTGTATACCACCATGGCCCAGGTTATCTCGTTCATCTGCGGTTCCCTGTGTCTCCTCTCACTCGTCCTGTAGTGTTTTCTGTAGCCAACAAGTGTAAGTATACCCTTGTAAGACTCGTCACCATAGTTTTGTCCTGGTGCTTGGCGGTCACGAGTCTTTAAGGGGTCACTACACGTGTTGGCTAGTCACCCCCTTTAAGACCTCGTGACCGCCAAGCAAAGGTCAAAACTATGGTCACGTGTCTCAAAAGGGTAACTACCACGTGTTGGCTAGTCACCCCTTTATAAGACTCGTGACCGCCCAAGCACAGGACAAAACTATGGTCACGAGTCTCAAAAGGGTAACTACACGTGTTGGCTAGATCACCCATTTAAGGGCTCGTGTCCGCCATGCACAGGACTAAACTATTGGTCACGAGTCTTAAAGGAGTAACTACTCGTGGTGGCTAGTTACCCTTATAAGACTCGTGACCGCCATGCACAGGACAAAACTTTGGTCACGAGTCTTAATGGGGGTAACTACTAGTGTTGGCTAGTTACCCCTTATAGACTCGTGACCGCCCATGCACTGGACAAAACTAGGGTCACGTAGTCTTAAATGGGGTAACTTACACGTGTTGGCTAACTGAACACTCCTAATTTATAGAGTAGCTCACCATTTTAGCTAAAATCCATCACGATGGTTGCTACACGGATGGTGGTGAAAGCCGGTTCAGTTAAATTTCGCCATTCTTTTTATCCCTTCTGTTCTGTCCCAATCTATGTAAAAGGCTAAATTTGTCCAGGTGGACCAATAACAAATGTGGACTCTAATGTCACTTTTGTGTCTCACTTGTCCGTTTCTTGATATCTATGCTGGTTTCTCCCATTGTATCTTAATGGAACTATTAGCCACAGGTTATTCTCGTTTGATTCGACAATAACGTTCATATTATTGGTCTTGACAAACTTGGCCTATTTCTGGTTCCTGAGATATACGCATTTTTAAACCCTAGTTTCTTGTGAGAACTTGTCTAAACTCACCCTTGTACCTGGAGTCGGGGACGGTCAGAAACTCACGGTTGTCGATTTTGGTCCTTCTTTTTTCTATTGGATCTTCTTGTTATCGCTAAACCCTTCTCCTTAAGCCTGTGTAACAACAGATCTGGATTTCAGGAGCTTATTGAAGAGCTAGAAGTTGTACTTTATCTCAGGCTTTCAAGAAGTCTTCATTATATACATTATATGGCAACTCTCGATAAAAAAACAACAACTATAGCAACTCCAATCTTCACTCTGACGTTGTGTACAGAGTAATAATTAGTTACATCATTTTTCTTGTATGTGTTTTCTCTATGGACCGAAAATGCGATTCTTATTATCCTTCGTACTTATTACTGTGTCTAGAATTAACCAATTTATTACCATCCTCGTGACCCACCATGAGCTGGATACTCTGTTCGATCTCATTCAACTTTCTCAGCTTGTCGTCTATATCAGAGTCTTTCGGCAGCAGTGACGAGGTCATTCATCCACATAATGATACCAAATCGTATCCTGGACTAATAATTCTTTAATGAAGTAATTATTCTCCAAAATTTTTCTTGTAGAATGAGGCAAAATTTTCTCTGTGCATTGCACAGTGAAGTATTTTTTTTCTTTTTGTATCGATAAATCTCTTCCTTTTTTATTTCTAACCATTTCTCTTGCTGCCGTTTACACCCCTTCTATATCAATATTGAGGAATAAGGGCTGTGACATCATATCCAAGCCCCGTTACTTTCTGAGAGACGGTGTCTGCCTGATTCTTTACATTGGCGGAGCATGCCGACAGGAGACCTTTTGGTCCATATCTAGGTCGGATGCTAAATAAAATAATTAAAAATAATAATAATAAAATAATAAATAGAATCAAACTTTAATAATTGGGGGTTTTAAATAAACAAATAAAATACATAAATAAATGCTTAGGTATAGTTAAAATAATAAACAAACAGGTAAATAGTAAATAATAATAAATTAACATTTAACTAATAATAAATGAAAAATCAGACTGACAAATGATAACAAACAAAAAACAATATATTATTATAGATTATAATCATTACAGCATCTTGCTTAGGTGTTTTTCTAAATGATTCTTAAAGCTTCGAACTGAACTACATTGCCACTAGTTTCTCTTGTTTCCCTGCTCTCCGTTCCCCAATGCAATGTTCTATTTTCTCTTCAATACTCAGGGTGTTGGAAAACATATTCTATAATAAGATCAATACTGTCAGCTACACAAATAGAACAATAATTAATAAAGAAAATTCTATCATCCTTCAATATTTCATTGTAATCTGTAAGCCATATATATATTTTCGAAGTACTAAGTAACTCTTATATACATCATTTATCTAGTCAAACAAAACCATGTGACAGCTTTACCTTTATTGATCTTGCGTACTTCGTGTAAATAGCTTTATAGTTAACTTGCTAGGCGTATGATATTTGAGAAATTTCCGTCAGATATGGAATTTCACCCTTTATATTTTCCCGCATCTTTCTATGTTGTAGACTAAAATATTTTCTGTGCGGCTTATTCATTCCATGTATTTTCTTTGTGCATCATCTAGGAAGATAAGATTAGGCGGAAAGATACTCTGTTACTGTTAATGTCGTCGGTTTTACACTTATTTATTCAGGGAGTTA
>NC_134800.1:51135044-51140044 GCF_046742065.1 Oratosquilla oratoria
CCATAGTAAAAGCACTTCACTCGCGACAGGAAGAGGGGCCAATGTTAAAGAAGGAAAGAGGAAGGGAAGGGGAAACTAGAGGGTTGGAAAGGGATGGGAAGGAGATAAAAGGGGTGGAAAGGAAGAGGAGAGATAGGAAGGGATGGAAAGGAAGAGAAGAGATAGGAAGGGAAGGAAGAAGGGAAATAGATACAAGAGAAGGAAAAGGGAATAGAAAGAAGGAAAGGAAAGGAAAAAAGAAAAAGTATGTAAATGCAGAGAGGCAAAGAGAGGGGACACAAACGAAAGAGGAGGTAAAAGAAGACAAATGATGAAAAGAAGAACAAAGAAAGAAAGGAAATGGAAAAGAGTTTAGGGTAAAAGAAACAAGAGGAAGGAGGAGAAGATGAAAGGAGAGGAAAGTAAAGAAAGGATGGGGAAGTCAAGGAAAGGGAAGGCAAGGCAAGAAAGAAAAAGGAAGGACGAGGAAAAAGAAAAGGGAGGGAAGGGAAGAGGATGAAAGGGAATATGAAGAAAAAGGAGGGGAAGGGAAGGTAATATAAGGTAAGGCAAATCAATTGAAAAACATGGAAAATAGAATTTCTCAGCAAAGATATAGTGTAAGGATGTTTTACTTCATCATAAAACAATAAATTATTATTCTCTCGGTTTGACAAGGACTAAAGAGAAACGTAATTGAATCATGTTTGGTCTTAGGTATATATGCAATAAATAAATGAATAAATGATCAAATAAGTAAACAAATGATTGAATATATACAAAAGATCAATGAATAAATAAACAAACAAATAAATAGATATATAAATGGATAATAGATAAATGACTAAATAAAAAAATAACAAATAAATAAATAGAGAAATAAGTAATTAAATAGATAAATAAATAAATTAATAAATAAACAAACAAATAAATAAATAAATAGATAAATAAGTAATAATAAAACAAATAAATAGATAAATAGATAAATAAATAGATAGATAAATAAATATATAAAATAAATAAATACATAAATAAATAAATAAATCAAATAATATAAATAAATAAGTAAATAAAAATAAATACAAATAAAAATAATACATAAATAAACAAATAAATTAATTTATTTATCTATTTATTTACCTATTTATCTATTTATTCAACTATTCATTTATTTATTTATCTGTTCATTCAATAGTATATTGATTTATTTAGATACTTATTAACTTATTTATACATTTATCTACAGAAAGATTACAAAACAGATACAATACCAAACTTATTTATTACAAAAATTGTATTATTTTTCGGTAAGACTTCGAAATAGGAACTTACTGACACCAGTCGCGCAGCCGACACGTCACATGAACGTACATCTCGGGAACTTATTGGGAACAATGGAGTGGGAAGACGTAAAGGTAAAGGTAATGACGCTCACCCTCAATGGCAATGAATCTTCGAGTTCGGAGAGCTGCACTGGCGAGAAGGTGATGTGGCCTAAGCGCGGAGAAATAGCCCAGGAAGTGGAGACCTCAAAAAGTGGAGTGGACGGGAAGCCGAGAACATTTATAGTAATAAGTAAAATGGAAATATGAAATAGATACAAAGATAAATAAATAAAAATGAGAGGATGAAGAGTAGAAGAAGAGGAGAAAAAGCTAGGGCGGAGATAATGAAGTAAACAAAACTCCTGAAATTGAATTGGTAACCTTCGTTAAGAAGAGGAAGTAAGGGCTGACTGAAGGACAGGAGAGAGGGAGAAAGAAGAATGCTCGGCAGGCAGGAATGATGAGGAAGGACAGTAATTTAACAGTGGCTCTTTCCTCAAGAAAAGTCTTGCTCCGAGAGGATGAGGAAAGAGAAAGGAAAGGGGTGATTAGTATACATTAGGGAGGAAGAGAAGAGGAATATGAAATGACAGTGAAATAGTGAAGGTAAGTGAAATGAGGGATACTAAGTAAGGTGTCTGTATAGGTTCTAATGAGGAAATGGAACCAAACCTGCAGGAAAACAAGAGTAGGTTGAGAAGTGAGTAGATGCGAGTTAGGGAGGAATTGAAGGAAGGATAGTACTATGACTGGTTGGAATGGAATTGAAATATGAGCATTTTGGTTAAAGAGGAATGGGAAAGATATGGGATTTGTGATGTGGGTAGTGGAAGTTAGAGTTGCAATTGTAGAGGAGAAGAGTGGAGGCTAAGGTTGCAGAGAGAAGGACCTAAAGAAAGCGAACAGACAGAATGTAGACTCAGGAGATGTGAGAGAAAACGGAGACGAAATGGCGGAAAGAAACAATGGAAGATAGAAAATGGGAAGGAAAGAAAGAAAATGTGGAGGTGGAGCTTGGGAGGGGAGATGTTGAGTTTGAAACAGGAGGAGAAGGGGAAGGACAGAAAACTGGAGGAAGAGGAGAAAATGTAGATTAAAATGTATACGAAAAGGGTGGATGTTAGAGCAGTGAACAATTCGAGAAGCAAAAAATGTTGGGAGGGAAGAAGAGCGGACTCGAGATGAGGATTAAGGCAATGGAGACAAAATGGGAATGAGAGGAAGTGAGGAACTACGAGCCGACTGATAGGGAATAAGGCGATGATCACTCTAACTTGCGGCCTTTATCATGAGGACCTACAGTATATATGTCTGTCTGTTTGCCTGTCTGTTGTTTGTCTGTGTCCGTCTGGTCGACTCTACCTTTTCTTCCATTTCTCTCTTTCCCTCCATCTCTCCCTCACTCACCCACTGATTCTCCCCCCTCTCTCTCTTTCTCTCTCTCTCTCTCTCTCTCTCTCTCTCTCTCTCTCTCTCTCTCTCTCTCTCTCTCTCTCTCTCTCTCTCCATCTCTCACTCACTCACCCACTGATTCCCCCCCCCTCTCTCTCTCTCTCTCACTCTCTCTCTCTCTCTCTCTCTCTCTCTCTCTCTCTCTCTCTCTCTCTCTCTCTCTCTCTCTCTCTCTCTCTCTCTCTCTCTCTCTCTCTCTCTCTCGCTTTCACTCACTCTTCCTTACTATTTTTGTTTCCTTGTGTGTCTTCTTTTCAAATTTACTTGCAACCGATTAGCATTTGTTCCACTTTGCCCTTATCTTAGTTTAAGCATTTTTCTTTTCTTTTACATTTACCCTCCTAGAACTTCTATTTCCTCCTCAGCCTTATATTTCATTGTGTTTTCCTTTCTTCTTCGTTTTCATCTGTTTTACCCTTGCTTCTAAGAAAGGACCTTTCTTTCTGAACGTATCCAGTATTATTTAGTCTTATGGATCAATATAGCTCGTCTGACTTGTTCTGGTTCTCGCCAAAGTATTACATTCAGCTGTAGAATTCCCTCATTATTGGCAAAAGTGTCTGCGTAGGCCGGGATTAGTATGCAAAATATATCATGATCACAAGTGGGTTATCACCTATGCTAATGTTACCCCCCCCCTACTAATAAGAATAATTTTTTTATCATAGTCTTGTGACACTGCCTCTTGTGACACTGCCTCTGACCCAGGGCAGTGGCCTAGGTGCAGGGATGACCCGTCATCCAGGAGGTGCCAAGATTAGAGGGAGGGTGGAGGGGGGTGGAGTGGGAATGGATTTATGCCTTTTTCTTTTTGGCTACCTCCATTGTAAAGGGGAAAAAGTCTTGGTATTTGTATGTATGTATGTATGTTATCGAAGCGAACGGGTTAAGAGGAATAATTTTAGGCCTACTGTCAAGGTGATGCCCCTCAAGTCAAATAAGATTGCCAAGCGTTAGTCAGAATAAAACACCTGTTATATGAAAAAGTAATTCAAAAATTGATTGAGATGTACTCGTAAAATTAAAACCATTCTACAACGGAAGCACTCAACACTCTCATTAAACATTATTTTAATAAAATATGCCATTGAAGAAAAAGTTTTAATCCATTTCTTGATAACAGCCTTTTAACAGAATTTCTACTCGCCTTTGCTAGATTTTTTCTAGTTGTTGAATTATCCTTTGCTCAGGAAAGGTCTGATCCGTTAAACATAATAGTATTCTTGATCAATTTTATTGAGGGCAAAACCAACTTTATTCAGCGGTGACTCCCGTAACACAGGATTTCAATATAACACATATTTATAAATCTCAGATCGATGACCCAAACGCAGAATTTTTTTTTTGTCCAGTGACATTTCGTCCTTACCAGAACTTCTTCAAGGTATATACGAGTCCAAATTTCAGAACAACTTATATACCTCCATGGCCCAGGTTATCTCGTTCATCTGCGGTTCCCTGTGTCTCCTCTCACTCGTCCTGTAGTGTTCTGTAGCCAACACGTGTAGTTACCCCTTTAAGACTCATGACCATAGTTTTGTCTTGTGCTTGGCGGTCACGAGTCTTAAAGGGGTCACTACACGTGTTGGCTAGTCACCCCTTTAAGACTCGTGACCGCCAAGCACAGGACAAAACTATGGTCACGAGTCTCAAAAGGGTAACTACACGTGTTGGCTAGTCACCCCTTTAAGACTCGTGACCGCCAAGCACAGGACAAAACTATGGTCACGAGTCTTAAAGGAGTAACTACACGTGGTGGCTAGTTACCCCTTTAAGACTCGTGACCGCCAAGCACAGGACAAAACTATGGTCACGAGTCTTAAAGGGGTAACTACACGTGTTGGCTAGTTACCCCTTTAAGACTCGTGACCGCCAAGCACAGGACAAAACTATGGTCACGAGTCTTAAAAGGGTAACTACACGTGTTGGCTACAGAACACTCCTAAATTATAGAGTAGCTCACCATTTTAGCTAAAATCCATCACGATGGTTGCTACACGGATGTGGTGTAAGCCGGTTCAGTTAAATTTCTCCATTCTTTATAACCCTTCTGTTCTGTCCCAATCTAGTAAAAGGCTAAATTTGTCCAGGTGGACCAATAACAAATGTGGACTCTAATGTCACTTTTGTGCTCACTTGTCCGTTTCTTGATATCTCTGCTGGTTTCTCCATAGTATCCTAATGAACAATTGCCACAGGTTATTCTCGTTTCATTCGACAACGTTCATCTTCTTGTTCTTGACA
>NC_134800.1:51145044-51147544 GCF_046742065.1 Oratosquilla oratoria
GTGTTCATTCCCAATGAGAGCTGGTGAGTGCAAATTGACCTGGGTCTTTGAGGAGGGTAGGACCATAGTGACATATTCGGCTATTGTTAAACTCTAAGCTCCTCCAAATGTAACCTACTTCTCTCCAGAATCTGCCTCTGTCCTTAGGTACCTCGTCAACCTAAAAAGACATTCTGCTATACAAAAAGATTCATACCTTTCTACTGTTTTATCAAAGGTATACCCAATGAAGAGTTAGAAAAGGCCAAGAGGTTCTCTGTGTCTGACGTACGGTTTCGAGCGCACATGAAAAGGGCAGTTTGATCCGCATGGCTATTAGTGGTGTGTATTGGAACCAAATTCCTTAGTCTTTAGGGACCCTTTCCCCCCCACCCCTCGGATCTGGAGTCAAAAGCCACAGCGATTGGTTCCCAATATTGAGATGACGAATTGCAGCAGGATGTTAAAAGGCACGTGTTTTTTTTAATTCACACATGAAGGACTAAAATAAATATATGAATAGTTCCTATAAAACATTATTTACTAATTGATAGTCATGTATTGAAAGAAGTAGATCATTCTCATTTATTTATTTATTTATTTAATTCTTTAATAAAATATATTCGGCGGAAACCTGTTTGAAGGGAGAGAGTTCGCGAGCTTACTATATGTAATTGCAAAGTAAACATTAAGATACTTTTCAACATTAAGTGACCTCCTGAAGATGGGAGATACGCACTGAAGATGATGGAACAGCGAGGAAAAATTATAATAGAAAAGAGAAATACAACACTGGGCAGGAAAGGAATACAATAATTTGAAGAATGTCAATGTAGAATGAAAATTTGATAAAGAGGATGGGATTCAATTCTACTTTACAGTCATTTCTACTGGTATTAGCAACGAAAACCTAATCATTACCATCAAGCTTCACTTAAAACCATCACATTTCACCGGAGCACTGTCATCGTCGATCGCCGACGGGCCGCTGTAAACAAGCATAAGCAACTCAAAAGCAATGAATGATGTCCATCAAGATATAAGTTTCATATCCCAAAAAGGTGCGAATAAGTTTCACATGAGAATACAAAGATTTTTTAAGAGAGTACAGGACATGTAATTAAAGTGGAGCTTCTACATTGGCAATCAGAAATCTAAATTGTTCATATCAGCTTTATAGTAAAACCATAATATTCGGGGATAAAGAGGGTAACGCTGTGTGACAATGTAGCATTTCAGGATGGTGGTTCGGTTGATTACGTAGAGAAGCTAAGCCACACATTAATTGAAAGCTATCTTTCAGTCCCAGTCAAGCACAGCTGAAATATAGAAAGACAAGCGTACGACACCGAACTCTCGATACATTAGAAATTCAGTTAGAGGTTTGTACTGTGTGGAAGTGTACAGATTGACTGGGTCAAATAGACGGCTCCGACCTCAGCCATGGTCACCTATGACCTATGCGCTTGGACTGTTGGGGTTGGTGGCAGTCACTGCTAGGAATCTGAGAGAAGCGCGAGACTCGAACCCGTAACGGAACATATGTAACCCACACACTTCAGATTGCGTCATCATACTCGGGTCACGCAAGTTGTACGTAAATAAGACCAAACCCAGTAGAACATCTGAAAAAAATAATGTAAGATAAAAAATATTGCTGTCCAGAACAGCAACAACAGATTTATTGGAAAGAAAACCGGAGAGCTTAAAGAGACAGATAAAAAAAAAAAAAAAAAAGACAGAAAGAAAGAAAGAAAAAAAAAGAGTCAAACTTATCAATAAAGATGTCACAACGTTCTTCAAAGAAAACTGTCAAATTGAATAGAATATAAAATCATCAGTAGAGCGTCCTTTGTTAAAATCATTTATGAAAAAGAAAGTAGTATGTTTTAATCCGATTTAAACACTTTCACCTTAGAAATTAACATCACAGTTGTAAGACGGATGAGAGCGGCCATCATTCTTAGTGACAGTATAATTGCAGTACAATTTTAGCATTAATAGTAATAATAATAATAATGATAATGATAATATATATATCTGTATATATATATATATATATGTACATATATACATATACATATATACATATATACATACATACATATGTATATATATATATATATACATGTGTGTGTGTGTACATATATATATATATATATTTATGTATATATATGTATATATATGTATATTTATGTATATATATGTATATATATGTATATATATATAGATAGATATATATGTACATTATATATATATATATATATATATATATATATATATATATATAAAACAACCAATAAGTATCCAATATAGAATAATGCATATGTGTTTATTCAGCTGTATTCTGAAACTTCGAAAAGTACTACGTACCGTTCCCTGACATATTAGAATATTCAGGTCCCGACTGCTTAGGGCTATTGTTTCCCATCCGATTAATATGCTATATCAGAGTCTCCATCTAGAGTTTTTACTACACATCAGTATATAAATTGAATACACTGAGACATTTCCGTAGTGA
>NC_134800.1:51152544-51155044 GCF_046742065.1 Oratosquilla oratoria
TGTTTACCTATTAATCTATTTATCTATTTTTATTTATCTGTTTATTAATTCATTTATCCATTAATCATCTTTTTAGCCAATACCCCGTCTGGGGTATTGGTTGCATGTTGCTGCGTGTTGTTGTGGCAAAGTAGCATGCAGTTGATACTTTAGGGTCTATATGGGGCGCCCCTACGGACCAGAGCCACACATCATTTTGTCTGTGATAGAGGAGGACTCTGCTCACAGAGAAATGATGACACTTTTATTATACTGCTACTGTCCCTCCGTTATGCTGTCCCCCAACCCCTTGTTGCTGTCCTGTACCATTTCTCTGAATATTCATTTCCTTGTTTCGCCTACCCTGTGGTGGGGGAAAAGAATGCTGCCACCAAGTATTCCCACTTGGATCGTAAAAGGCGAGAAAAATGGGACGGGGATTGGAACTATGCATCCTTCTCCCTGTAGACACCCCCCCCCACCACACACACACACACAAACACACAACTAAGAAAATAGAAAAAGTCTGAATACTGATAAAAAAGAAGAATGAAAAGAAGATTAGAAGTGAAGGAGGGGATGGTGGAGGATGTACAGAGGAGGAAGAGAACGAAAATATCTTGGATAAAAGAATGAGGGAAATGAACGTAGCCGTTGGAATATCTATAAAGAGAGAGGACCAAATGCAGGAATGAGGAATTATGTGGAGAAAGAAATGTACATCAGGACAGAGATGAATGTGAATGTAACAAGGTATTCAAATAATTCCGACTATCGTCCTAGGATTCGAACCAAGGCTCGCGTGATTACGATGCCGACGCTATGACCACTAGGCTATCGGCTGTCTATAATTCTTCAACCTGGGAATGAATGATGGGTTGGTAAGAGGCAATAGAGAAAAAAATAAAATGTGTTTTTTGCTCGGGTGAATATGAATGGAGTAAATGAGAAGAGGGAGAAGGTGAAGAAGAAAACAAGGAATAAGAGGAGGAGATAGAAAAAGGAGGAAGAAAAGGATAAAGATGAGGAGGAATAAGGGAAGAAGTAAAAAAAAAAAGTAGGAGGAGGAGGGGAAGAAGGACAATGAACAAGTGGAGAACAGGAGAAAGACAGGAGGTAAAGGAGGCTAGCAGTGAGGGGAGTACTCGTATCTGTCTGTTTGCCTAAAGACCTGTTCCCCCTTATAAGGGAGATAACTAGCTAAGACTTTAACCCACCCTTCATCCATCCTTCATCCATCTAGCAACCATTTTGTTTTTCTTTTATTAGCCCCTTATGAAAGAAGGCCCATCCTTGCAACCCATCACCTTCCCTGTGTCCACTGCTCGGGTCAGAAGTAATGCAACAGGGGCCAAGCAGCCGAAAACGACTGTAGTTGCTTTAGACCCCTGCACGGGCTCAAACAAAGCCCGTGGGAGTGATACTTCACTCCCAAATTTCGAAAAAAAAAGGTCGCCCACCCCACCCCTCTGGTCCATCCACTAGCGTAGTGTTATGAAAAAAATCTCTTCCCTTCATTTTCGCTAACCATCTCCAATCCCCTGTTCATAAATTTTGCATTACCCCTTGTGCCACTCCTATCCATGTATACGTTGAACAATTATGGTGACAATATACAGCCCTGGCGCATCCCCGCCCTTACCTCAAACCACCCACATTCACCTTTTCCAACCCAAACATAAGCTCCACAACTCATGTAAGACCTTTGACAACCTTAAACACCAGATGTGAGAAAAGAGAAAAGACAAGCAGTTCAAATTATAGACGTGTTAACATTAATTGAAACTAAGTTGAAAGGGAGGGGCGAGTTTGAGTTTGGGAATGTGTTTGGAGAATGTCTGAATAATGTCTCTGATAAATGGCCGAGGGAGGGAAAGATCTACAGGTAAGTGACGAAATATGAAAATGTATGGTGTTGTGGAGGGAAGTGAACTCCAAGATAATGCTGGCGAAGTGAAACTGGGGTGGGAGATATATATTTTTCTGGGTTCATATTATCCTGGTAGTGAGACAAGTAAAGCGGTATGAGAGGCTTTTTAGATACGTTTAAGTGAGTGCATAGATTTTTGTGAGGAAAAGAAATGACTGAGGTTTGGAGATCTTAATGCTAGAAAAAGATACGAGACAATAAAGGATAGTACAGAAGTTTGGAGTGTCAAGTAAGAAATATAGTGGAGGGATGATTCTGAGGATGTGTTTCGGGAACGAGTTGATGATATAAAATGTTGTGTTTAAGAAGAAACCCAAACATAATTATAGATAGGAAAAGGGTGGTGGAAGAAAGGGTGGTTGAAGGAAAATTAGTGGACCATGTAGTGGTACCCAAAAGGAGAACTGGAAGAGTTCTGGACGTTCATGTTTTCAGGGGAGAGACTGGAGGATTTTCGGATAACTTTTAGGTATGAGCATTGAAAGAGGATCAGAAGAGTTCTGGACGCTTATGTTTTCAGGGGAGAGACTGGAGGGATTTCGGATAACTTTTTAGTAGGAGGGAAATTGATAATAGAACAAAATTGGAGAA
>NC_134800.1:51165044-51170044 GCF_046742065.1 Oratosquilla oratoria
AAAAAAAAAAAAAAAAAAAAAAAAAAAAAAAAAAAAAAAAAAAAAAAAAAAAAAAAAAAAAAAAAAAAAAAAAAAAAAAAAAAAAAAAAAAAGCCAATAAGAGAGGCAACGGAGCAGATCAGTTGTGGAAGTTGGATGTCAGCAGAATTGATATTGGGGTCTGAGTAAGGATGCATTGGTGGTGGTGGTGGTCGGGGGTGGGCGTGAGAAGGGGGATCCGGTCAAATAAAAACGTATTTGTTTATCAATATCTTTTTCCCTTCCCTCTTTTTTTTTTTTTTTTTTTTTTTTTTTCTTTTTTCTTTATTCTTTTTTCTTTCCTGCTTTCTTTCCTTCCTTCTTTCTTCCTTCATTTCTTTCCTTCTTTCTTTCTTTTTCTTTTTCTTTCTTTCTTTCTTTTTCTTTCTTTCTTTTCTTTCTTTTCTTTCTTTTCTTTCTTTCTTTCTTTCTTTTCTTCTTTCTTTCTTTATTTTTTCTTTCTTCTTTCTTTCAAATTTAATCTATTATTTTTATTGATTAATAATTCATTCATTTATTTTATTTATTTGTTTATTTATTTATCATTCATTCATTCATTCATTCATTCATTCATTCATTCATTCATTCATTCATTCATTCATTCATTCATTCATTCATTCAATCATTAATTCATTCGTTTACTCGCTTATTCATTCGCTTATTCGCTTATTCTTTTATTCATTCATTCATTCATTCATTCATTCATTCATTCATTCATTCATTCGTTTATTCATTTATTCATTTATTCATCTATTCATCTATTCATTTAT
This sequence comes from Oratosquilla oratoria, assembly GCF_046742065.1. Taxonomy (NCBI): domain Eukaryota; kingdom Metazoa; phylum Arthropoda; class Malacostraca; order Stomatopoda; family Squillidae; genus Oratosquilla; species Oratosquilla oratoria. The sequence continues at coordinate 51,165,833 of NC_134800.1, forward strand.
TCATTTATTCATTTATTCATCTATTCATTTATTCATCTATTCATCTATTCATCTATTCATCTATTCATTTATTCATTTATTCATTTATTCATTTATTCATTTATTCATTTATTCATTTATTCATTTATTCATTTATTCATTTATTCATTTATTCATTTATTCATTTATTCATCTATTCATTTATTCACTCATTCATTTATTCATTTATTCATTCACTTATTCATTTATTCATTTATTCATTTATTCATTTATTCATTTATTCATTTATTCATTTATTCATTTATTCATTTATTCATTTATTCACTCATTCACTCATTCACTTAATCATTTATTCATTTGTTCATTTATTCATTTATCCACCTTATCACTTATTCATTTATTATCTTATTAGTTTATTCATTTATTCATACGCTTATTCATTCATTCATTCATTCATTCATTCATTCATTCATTCATTCATTCATTCATTCATTCATTCATTCATTCATTCATCCATTCATCCATTCATTCATTCATTCATTCATTCATTCCTTTATTCATTTATTCATTTGTTGATTGATTAATTTATTGATTTATTTATCTATCTATTTATTTATGTATTTATTTATTTAGTTATCTATTTATGTATTTTTATATATATTTATCTTTTATCTATTAATTAATTAATTAATTAGATAATTTTTTATGTTTATTTGTTATTTTTTTTTATGAATTATTTATGGATTTTTTATATAATCATTAATCTACCTCTTAATCGATATGTTTATCTATCTCTTTATGTAGTCACTTATTTGTTTATTTGTCTTGTGATTAATCTATATTAATATATTTTCCTTGTTAACTGTATCCATTATCTTGAATGCAAGCTCGTTATGACGTTGAGTATCTCTTTTTTGAGATGCTCATCCATTACAATCCATTGCGGCAACTTGTGTCTGTTATTGCTTCTATAGAGACCTAAACAAAATCACTTGCTGATGGGTGACCCATGGAATGATGAGGATGAATATACGTCGATTCCTAGTTGTTGACGAGATTCATGAAATCATCAGATTTTAGTAACAAAAGACTGGGAATGAGTCAGTGGTTTGTCTAGAAGTAAGCGAGGATGATGTATTATACTCGGATAAAAGATATATGGAAAGGTGTGAGCTTTTGTCTTGTTTTATCAAGAATGTGAGCTTATGTCTTGGTAGGTTTTGTCATGTGAGCTTTTGTCTTTTGAGTTTGTGTCTGTGTACTGGGATGATACTTATGGTATTGACGTGGTCGGGTATGGTCGTGTTCTCCAAATGTGTTTATTTACGTTGACTGCTTTATTTGATTACTAACTTTTTAAAGCAAGAGAGCTACCTCTTTGGTGAAATGAATATAGATATGGTCTGCAATTAGAATTTAAAAAAATAGACGGAACCTCAACAAAGAAAAGGAAAAACAAATATGAAAACGTATTGAGTTTAGCTGAGCCCCCAAGGAGGGCAGTCGACGGCAGAAATAACCGAAGAAGAAAAGTAATGTTAGGAACAGATTCGAAACAACAGCTTCTACCTGGGGACAGGCCCTTTAGGCTATCCCAGCTTATGCAAGACGGTTATAGCCAGATGCGACCTTCAGTGTAAAAAGGACAGAACAAGCTTGCCTTTGTTCAAACCGATAAACTGGGTCAAAGATCACATGAAAACGCATGACGATTTTGTTCATAAAAGGAAATAAGATCATCAGTAGATGAACAGCGTGAGTAAAAAAAAAAAAAAAAAAAAAAAAAAAGAAAAAAAAAAAAAAAAAAAAAAAGCGTTTTCTATTTTCAACTGTAGAGCTATAACCTTAGATATATAGTCCCTGAAAATCCTCCATTCAATCATAACAGGCCCTTACCATTAAGATCACTTTATCACGATTAGCAAATAAAAGGGGTAGTATAACTGACATCTATTTTCGTTGCAAGAATAAGGAGAACGAACAATAATATCTAGTTTATGATACGTAAATTAATTTATCAAATTCCAATCTAATCAGCTCAGGTGGTACTAAGAACTGTTATTTGAACACGAAATTCGCAGAGGGAAAATACACATAACCTTACATGCTTACATGATCCATTTTATATGTATATATATATGTATATATATATGTATATATATATATATGTATATATATATGTATATATATATATATATATGTATATATACAATGAATTACAAAGGCGGAGCATGCCGACAGGAGACCTTTTGGTCCATATCTAGGTCGGATGCGAAAAAAAATCATGATAATAATAAATTGATAAATAAAAACTATAATAATGTAAATAACAAATAGAAATAGAAATAAATGTATAGGTATAGTTAAATAATAAACAAACAGGTAAATAGAAAATAATAATAAATTGACATATAACTAATAATAAATGAGAATCAAACAGACAAATTATAACAAAATAAAAACAAATAATATAAAATAAATTATAATCATTACAGCATCTTGCTTAGGTGTTTATCTAAATGATTCTTAAAGCTTCGAACTGAACTACATTGCACTACCTGTGCAGGAAGTTTATTCCATTCATTAACTACACTGGTAAAATGGTTGGTGAAGTTGTTTCTACCCACTTCCAAATTAAATCTATTTCCAGACAGTTTGAGACCATTATTTCTTGTCTGATTCTCATTCATTATAAAATTTTTGTCACTTTTGATGTTGTCAATTCCCTTTAGAATCTTAAAAACCAGTATCAAGTCACCTCTGAGTCTCCGATTTTTTAGGGAAAACAGATTCATATGTTTTCGTCGATTTTCGTTTGATTTATTTTTTATACTTGTAATCAGTTTTATGGCTCGCCGTTGTACTTTTTCCAATTTGTCAATGTCTTTAATGAGATTCGGTGACCATACGGAAACAGCTTATTTCAAATGTGGACGAAGTAACGATTTACATAGCTTGTTAATGAGTGATGGACTTTTGAAATCAAAAGATCGCGCAATCAGTCCTAGAATCTTATTTGCTTTCTCAGAGGCTGAAATACACTGCTTGGATGATTTGAGGTCGTTACTGATAATTACGCCGAGATCTTTTTCACTATCCACTTTTGTTAACGAATTTCCAAATAACTTGTTATCGTACTTACTGTTATTTTTACCTATGTGCATTACCTTGCATTTACTTGTGTTAAATTTCATTAGCCACTTTTCAGACAATTGTTATAATTTATCTAAATCTTCTTGAATATCTAATTGGCTTAAGTAATCATTTGCTATTCCGGACAGTTTTGTATCATCAGCAAATTTGGAAACTGTAGATATTAGTCCGTGTTCTATATAATTTATATATACTATGAATAGAAGAGACCCAAGAACGGAACCCTGAGGAACTCCAACCATAAAACATTTCCATCTATAAGATTTTCCATTTAAAACAACTCTCTGTTTTCGATCATTCAACCAATAACTAGTGCAACATAGGCTACCACTTATTCCGTGTATAGATAATTTAGTATGTTGTCTTTCGTGTGGGTCGGTATCAAAAGCTTTTGCACACACACACACACACACACACACACACACACACACACACACACACACACACACACACACACACACACACACACACACACACACACACACACACACACACACACACATATATATATATATATATATATATATATATATGTATACACACACACACACACACACACACATATATATATATATACATATATATATATATATATATATATATATATATATATATATATATGTTTCATTAAAAGTGATGGCTAGTTGTGCATTAATAATTTTCTTAAAGGTATTTTCCATATACCTTATTAAGGATTTGTTTTCCTTAGGAAGGAAATTTATGACTTGGCTGTATGTAGTCATATTAGCTAGATCGCGATTTCGGGTTCAAGACCCTTCTTCAGTAGCTATAGGGATAAGAATTAATCCGAAGGTTCTAGTAAAGATCTAAGTTTTATACTAGAGTTCCTATACTTGCTAATCACTGGGAGAGGTCACCTGGTAGTACGGGCAGGGACGAAATGTCACGTGCGCTAGGGAGCCTCCGGGTTTGTGTTGTGGCGGAATGTGGCGTTTTGTCTCGTAGTTGGACGAGTGGCGTTTTGTCTCGTATTGGCGTTTGTGGTGTTATGTCTCATGTTTCTATTTGTAACGGCTTGTCTCATGCTTGGAAGGGCTATAACGTCTTCTGCTTGTACAT
>NC_134800.1:51182544-51205044 GCF_046742065.1 Oratosquilla oratoria
TTTCATCCGTTTTGCTCTAAATGTAATTATCATAGCACCTCTCTTTGCTCCTTCGATTTGGACATGCCCCTTTTTTTTTTATTCCGGTTTTGAATTATTCTAGCTGCTGCATATTGTAAACTGGGACGGATCACACTTTATTTTTTTCGTCATATACTTATCTACATAATGAGATTACACTCTTATATTCATTAGGACTTTACGTGTCTCTCGTTATTCTATTTGTGTCACTTTTTGCCTATACATCTTCATCGTTTGCTTTTATGATTATTTTATCACATATTTTACTAGTCACTGATAGTCTTTTCTAGTTTGGCTTACTTCCAAAATTTTGCATTTCTTGGTATTACATTTTATTTTTCATTTCTGGCTCCATTCATAATTCATGCTAACATTTCCTGTAGCAATTTATAGTCCTCTTCATTTTTTTACTGTTTTCATGAGCTTGGCTTCATCATATTTCATTCATTCATCATATCATTAATACTAAAAACATTTCTAATGCTATTTCCGAGTCCGGTGTTATCCTGATCAACACAGCTTTACGATTTGACATTTCATCTTTCTGTACTGTATGTTGGTATATACACATATATATTCATATACGTCTATGCTTATGTATGTCTTATTTACCTAATTATGTACCTCCTTTGATAAAACTATACTCGACATTCATTTGTACTGTCTAACTGGAATTTTCGTCATCCAAGTTATTTCACAAACCGATGCATCTATACGGAAAACTTTATCTATTTATTTATTTATTCATTCTTATTTGTTTTTGTCCTGGGCATCTTGTTTTTCCACCCCATCATATGTGGTGTGGTTGCATAATAGGACTCGAGAACCATATAAGAGGTACAATAAAAAGAGAGGAGAGGAGAAACGTAAGATAAGGGAGGCAAAGAGGAAAGCAGATGTAAAATGGGGTAGGAGTATGAGAGTGCATTTTGAAAATAACAAAATATGTTTTGGAAGTAAGTGAAGATAGTGAGGGGGTAAGTTAGTTAGATAGGAAAATATAAAAGGAGCAGACTGACACATGTTAATGGAAGTGAAGGTGGTAAGGGGAAGATGGGTAAAGCATTTGAAATAGTCGTTGAATATGGGTGTGGGGCTAGATTTGTTTGTGGTAGTGGGGGAGAACTAAGAAAAATACCATGATGGGAGGGTAAAATGAAAGATATAGGAAAAGATGAGGTACAATGAGGTTTGAAAATGGTAAGAGCCGGCAATGCACATGGTTTTGGATGAGTGGCATGCGGAGTGTCTGAAAAAGAGGTATGGTTATTGTAGATTGGGTAGCGAGGTTGTTTACTGTGTGTCAAAGAAAGGAGACGGTGCCGGAGGACTAGAAATGTTCGTAAAGTTCCGCGTTATAAGGGAAAAGGAGAGACAAATGTATTAGTTCTAGAGGAGAGTAGTTAGAAAGGCTTATGGTAAGATTTCAGCTGAGAAGATTAGAAAAGCATCAGAGGGAATAACTGATGGGGAAAAGTGTAGGTTTAGGAAAGGTAGAGGGTGCGTGGATGAAAATTTATTGGTAAGGCAAATTTGTGACATAAATTTGGGAAAAGGTAAGGGCTTTTTTGGAGGCCTTAATGGATTTGAATATGGATTATCATAATTTGGACAGGGAGGCACTGTGGGAGGTATTGTAGATATATGAGATTGGGGTAAAATTGTTAATGAGAGTCAAGATTTTTTACGAGTGTAGTAGAGTTTGTGTTTGGATTGGGCATGGTGAGAATCGGTGGCTTGAGGTAAAAGTGGGGATGCATCTGGGCTGTGTCATGTCACCGTGATTGTTCAATGTGTACATAAGAACATAAGAACATAAGAAATAAAGGAGACTGCAAAAGACCATAAGGCCTACACTAGGCAGCTCCGTATCCATCACCACCTGTCATCCCCATCCATAAAGTTGTCTAATAGTTTTTTAAAACAACTGATAGTATCAATGCTTACTACGTGGTTACTAAGTTTATTCCATTCATCGACCACCCTATTATATGGATAGAATGCTACGAGAGGTAAATGCGAGCATGTTGGCAGGGGATTGGAGATGGTTAGAAGTGGTGGGGAGGAAGTGGAAGATGATCCAGTTGTTGTTTGCGGATAACACCGCGCTTGTGACAGGGTCACTGGAGGGTCTAAGGAAGCTGGTGACAGAGTTTGGGAAGGCATGCGATAGGAGGAAGTTGAAAGTAATGTAGGTACGAGCAAAGTGATGAGAGGTACAAGGAGAAAGGATGCTAGGAAGTTAAAACTGAACCTTAGAAGATTGAGGCTGGAGGAAATGTATGGTTATTTAGGGTCGTATATAGCAGGAGATAGAGGCATGTGAATGGAGGTAGTCGGTGAGGAAAGGATGCAAATTTTTGGGTGATTAAAAAGTGTAATGAAATAGGGATCTGGGAATGAATGCAAAGAAAACCTTATATGAAGAGGATGATTGTACCTACGACTCTTGTATGGGATGAAGATTTGAAATTTAAGAAAGGCAGAAAGGAGAAATCTTAATGTATTTGGGGGTTACGAGGTTGAGTAAAGTGAAAAATAAGGAGGTGAGAAGGACAGTGGGATTAGAAAGGGAGTTCGTAAATAGGGCTGGTAAAAGATTATTAGGATGGTTTGGACACATGGAAGGAACAAGTGAGGAAGTATTAGCAAATAGAGTGTAGAAATCAGAGGTGCTTGGAGCGAACTTGAGGGAACTACCAAAAATGAGATGGATGAATGGAGTAAAAGAGAAAGAGATGAATGTCTGTTGAGCTGGGAAGGGAGAAGGCAGGGGACTGAGTGTGAACGGAGAATGGTTGTGTACGGCTGATATTTTCACGTAACCCGTGGGGATTTCTGTTCGTCTTCTCTATTCTTCGCATGAGAGTACAAGGAAGAAGATTCGCCGTGTAAATAAAGCGGTCTTGCTGTGGACGTGCTGTGTCTTACTGAAATGCTTCTGACCCGGGTAGTGTACAGGTGGCAGAAATGTGGCGGGGTCACATAATCCTTACGATTCCCGTGTGCCACTTCTTATTCTTTACTTTGAAGCATTCTTGGTCCTAAACATACAAATTATTTTACCTTCCCACTAAGTAATTCGTGAATTATACAACCTTTTATTACCATTTTTTCCCAATCTCCTTTAGTTTATCGTTTGTAGTCTTTGCAAACTATCTTTATCAATGTCACCTGTTAAAAGGTCTTTGCCCTTTAAAGGTCATCACCCTTCCCGTTTGCGTCAGTGCTGGCTTTGAAGACCGTCCACTTAATTCAACAGATCAGACACCTGTGACCATTTTTTCCTTTCTCTTGAGCCTGGAATTGAATAATCGTTAGCTACGGACACATTTAAGGTGCACATCTTTTAATACCAGTTTTAGAACCCCTTTTACTTGATGCATCTATAGCTCAGTTAGCGCGCTGATATGGTGAGCATGATATTAAACTGACAGTGGTTCGATTTCTGTATCCATTACATTGAATATGCAGGAGAGCATGAATTATAAATTGGTAAATTTCGAATTTGTTTCCTATTATGTACATTATATTGAAAGTGTAGAAAGTTGAAATATAGTCGCCTACTACTGTAATATTCATTTGTCTCCGCTTTTTAACATCTCTATCATATTCGAAAGTTACCATATTCAAAGTGTGCCAGGTTCATATGATAACCTACAACTGCAGTCCAATTCATTGATGAACTGTTCAAGCTTTCTTTGCATTAATTATCGATCAATAGTATATCGCAAGTGAAATGCAAAACCTTAATGAAAGAGGTTAGACGAAAAGAAACAAGATCACTTTGGTTAGAGCGACATTTCTAGAAATGAATTCAATGATTTCATTATTGACCTTTTCCGTTTTCTCTTTGTCTGTCTGTCTATCTGTCTCACTCCTTCCACCAACACACCCTCTTTGTTTCCTCGTCTCTTTTTCTCTCTTTCCTCTCCCTCCCTTCCTCTCTCCCCGTTCGTTCTTTATTTATTTTTTCTTCTTTCTTTTTCATTCTGTTCCTCCCTCATATCTCTCTCTCTCTCTCTCTCTCTCTCTCTCTCTCTCTCTCTCTCTCTCTCTCTCTCTCTCTCTCTCCTTTCTCTCTCTCTCTCTGTCTGTTTGTCTGTCTGTCTGTTTGTCATTCTCTTCCCTCTATCCCCTCTCTTTTTATCTATCTCTTTCTCCCATCTCCCCTCCCCTCTCCCTCTCTCTTTTATTTTCTCTTTTTTGTTGAATATATTACTGACCTTTTCCTCTTTTCTCACCCTTCCATTTACCTTCATCACTTCCTTCTTGAGCTTACTTTATATTGTCCCATACTTCCCTTCTCTACCTCAACTTTCCTTTTCTCTCTTTCAATTCTCCATACTTGATACTGTATAGGCTATGGGTATTATCTTTCTCTGTTCTGTAGGACTACGTATGTAGTTTACATAACACACACTCACTTTCATTTGTATTAATGTGCGTCGTTTCTCTTTGCTATCGCTCACCCAAGCTAAGCAGTCCAATGCTTTATGCTAACAAATTTGTTATAAATTCACTTTACTTTTACCCCCATTTTCTTTGTCTATTTCCACGGGTCTTCTTATGTTTCAACTCGTTTTCTTTAAAGACAAACTACTTTTCCTATTTTTTCAAAATCCAGTTCTCAAATGATGATCACAAATTTTGTTTTACAAATATGCATATTTTTTTTCTTTCATCTCCTTTTTATTTCCAGCATGCTACGCCCTCCTCTCTCTCTCTCTCTCTCTCTCTCTCTCTCTCTCTCTCTCTCTCTCTCTCTCTCTCTCTCTCTCTCTCTCTCTCTCTCTCTCTCTCTCTCTCTCTCTCTCTCTCTCTCTCTCTCTCTCTCTCTCTCTCTCTCTCTCTCTCTCTCTCTCTCTCTCCCTCCCTCCCTCCCTCTCTCTCTCCCTCCCTCCCTCCCTCCCTCTCCCCTCTCTCTCCCCTCTCTCTCTCTCTCTCTCTCTCTCTCTCTCTCTCTCTCTTCCTCTTTCTTTCTCAACGTTTATACTCTCTCTCCTAACCTTTTTCCTCCCCCTTCTGCTCACACATTTCTACGAATTATTCAAGAGTTTTTACTTCCACCGAGCCTTCTTTCCCTCTTCATATACCATTTTATGTCCTCTCTCTCTCTCTCTCTCTCTCTCTCTCTCTCTCTCTCTCTCTCTCTCTCTCTCTCTTTCTCTTTCCATCACCTCTGAATCCCTCTCGTCCCCTGCTATTCTCCTCTCTTCCACTACCTTTACCTCTTCTTCAATGATAAGGATTTTCATCGCGTTTTCTTTTGTTTATATACAATGCTCAGTCTCCCGTGATATTAAAAACTGCATCAGAGTAATTTGAAACCTTCGTCTCATTTCCATGCGTCAAGGTTTACTGTGGGTGTCGCCCTGATCGCAATTGGCTGTATACTACAGTTGATCACGTTCGGCTACAGCCAATGGGAGTCAAAGAGGGAAGGGGGGGGGCTGTGGGAGTCAGGATGCAATGGGGGAGCTACGGGGTGGAAAGGCTAATTGAAGCTCTACATCACAGGTCGGTCCCGCTAGGGAGATTGGGGGTCCCCTATACGGAAGGGACATCAAGCATCGTCAAACTGAGTGTTCAGCATTGTAATCAGCTACACACAGACTAGGCTACTGGCGTGGTTTAGGATACAACGCGCAACAACTGCGGCACAGTAATCATGAGCGTAATTTCAGAACGGCAGGATCTGTTGATAGGTTATATGCGAGCGCCTACCGAAGTTCGTTCCGATAGGAATGGGGAAAGGTCGGAGGTATGTAACATCGAACTTTGACAAGGAAAATGGGATGTTTTGGGGCTTGTGATTGAAACTGGAGCTTTTTGTCATGGCTCGTGCGTAGTCGGGCAGCCAGCTACCGGCACGGAGCCGATGAAGATCCCCGCGCCCTTGTGGTCCGGATTATAAATCGGTTTCGCTTTTATGCTCCTTCGGTGGAACGCTCGTTTTGTCTGTAGCCGTGATTTCGTCAATGAGCTTATGTCAAATATCTAACTCGGATAAGTTACACACACAAAAAATATTTTTATTTATTTATTTATCTATTTATTTAATACTATTTCTTTTTTGGGCTACTGGAATGTAGTATTTTTTCGTCTCCAATATTACATCGGAAGTTAATTTTATTTCCTTTTCCTATCGAAGGACTTTTGCTGAATTAAATAAAAAGACCTGGCGGTAGGCAGGATCGTAAGATGCCTTAGGTGATGCTAAATGCAGAAGAAACTAATGTAAAAAGGAATTAAATTTATGTCTCCATCCTCCTTGATGTAACGGACCGTACCGTGACCGTTTTTCCTTTTATTTCGATTTACACTAGGAACCTCTGTTCATCTCCGATGCAATCCATTGGCAGCAAGAGGGAAGCTGCCTATCTCGATAATTACCCTCCCTACTGTCTGAAAAATTCCCATTATTCTTGTTGCGCCATTTAATACCTGGGCAACCGATTGGTAGTGAAAGAGAGCATTGAATAAACGAATGAATAAAAAAAAAAAAAATGAACAAGCAAACAAACAAATGAATAAATACATAATAAATAAAATTAACAAATGAATAAATAAATATATAAAGAATATTGATAAATAGATAAATAGATATAAAGAGCTCAGTACAGACCGATAAGAAAGAGGATTAGGATTGTAGCTCTGTATCGGTTAGAAATATCCACAGGATGCAAGCCCATGATCAAATGTCTGTGCCTATACTTTATGAACACCACTCGCACATGTTCAAATATCAACCAATGAATATATATACATATACATATATATATATATATATATATATACACATATATATATATATATACATATATATATATATATATATATATATATGATATATATAAATATATATATAAATAAATATATATATATATATATGAATATATAAATATACATATACATATATATATATATATATATATATATATATATATGTGTGTGTGTGTGTGTGTATGTGTGTGTGTGTGTGTGTGTGCATTGTATATGTACATGTACATTTATATGTGTATGTGTATGTGTATGTGTATGTGTGTGTGTATGTGTATGTGTATGTGCATGTGCATGTGCATGAAGATATACATATGCACGTGTAAATGTCTATGTATATGTATATGTATATGTATATGTATATGTATATGTATATGTATATGTATATGTATATGTATATGTATATGTATATGACGTAAGCGGAGTAGGAAACACAGGAGTCTTAGTCTTGAGTTTATTTCTGACTAGTTTCGCAGGTATGCTTTTTCAAAGCATACCTGCGAAACTAGTCAGGAATAAACTCAAGACTAAGACTCCTGTGTTTCCTACTCCGCTTACGTCAACCTGTCAGAATGTCTCAGTATATGTATATGTATATGTATATGTATATGTATAGGTATAGGTATAGGTATAGGTATAGGTATAGGTATAGGTATAGGTATAGGTATATGTATATGCACATATAAATGTATGCATACTTTCGTATGTATATGAATATCCTGATAATTTACCAACAGTTGACTTTATTGATACATACATAAACACTCATAAACGATTTTGCATGAACTTATATTTTCCCAGTTTTGGAAATTAATACTATTAGGAATAGGTTCTTACTTTTAAAGTCTATTAATGAAAAAGGAGTTACACAATCATAGTTTTCAAACAGCGTCATTCTTCTTGTAATCTTCCATCTAATGACGTTCTTAGAATCTTTATGTTTTCCAGTTTGACAGATGACGACCTCACCTTTCTTGCCTCGCAGGTCCTCCATCACAGTGAACGAAAAGAGTGAGACTTCCCTCGTCGCTGAGTACATCGGCAATTTCGTGAAGGAGCGAAATATTTCTTCATCGCCGAGAACCGGGCTGGATGGGCCCTCCGTCTTCATCAGAGCCGCTTGCGCCTGTCGTAAACCACGACGGTTCCGTGGCTGTCATAATCCTCAGCCATGAAAGTTCTGCCTTACGGCGTGAGGGTTAGAGGGGGCCGCCATAAACTGTAGTTCTGAGCGAGCTGTCATGTTTCATAACTGCTGAATGTAAGGGTCGTCTTTCTTTAAGTTAATTGTTATGGGGTGGTCTGCTATGTGAGTGGTTTTCCGAAAAAATATAACTGTAATGTCCAGAAGATTCTCCAAACCAAATAAACTAGCTTTGTATCAACCAGAGGAAGAAATGAAATTATACTACCCTCAACCTACTCCGACCTCCACCCCGCCCACCGCACTTCGGAAGTGCAGCGAAGGGCAAGCAAGCGGAGCGTTCCAGCTGGAAAAGAAAGTACTGTAAAAATGAGAAAGCATTCCGATGCGCCCCCCCCCAACTGTGTGTGTGTGTGTGTGTGTGTGTGTGTGTGTGTGTGTGTGTGTGTGTGTGTGTGTCTCACTCTCTCTCTCTCTCTCTCTCTCTCTCTCTCTCTCTCTCTCTCTCTCTCTCTCTCTCTCTCTCTCTCTCTCTCTCTGACTGTCTGTTCATCTGTCTGTGTGTCTGTGTTTGTGTCTGTCCATCTGTCTATGTATCTGTCTATCTGTGTCGCTGTCTGTCTGCCTTTCTGTTTCGCTGCCCCTGTCTGTCTGTCTGTCTGTCCGTCTATTTGTCTGTCTGTCTGTCTCTCTTCTTCTTCTTCTTCTTCTTCTTCTTCTTCTTCTTCTTCTTCTTCTTCTTCTTCTTCTTCTTCTTCTTCTTCTTCTTCTTCTTTTTCCTCTTCTTCTCTCTCCCTCTATCTCCGTATGGGGTATTAACTACATCACTTTTGTGCAGTAATTTTTAATGGACTTTACTTGCTTCTCTTCGGACCCGCCAGGAACAGTGCAACATATCCCTTATGGCTGGCGAACAACCTCCATTGAACGAGTAAAAGAATGCTGACCACTTTTGACTTCCGGTATCTCTCGGATCTGACGACCTCCTTAAAACTCTCTTTAACCATCTCTGTTACCCCACTTCTTTGACGTGATATTTCCCCATGGACAGAGGCATTAGTTCTTCGCCGAAAAAAATACTAAAACCTTCTCTCCCTCCCTTCGGGCTGCGTCAAAATAACATTCACACATAAACACCCCTACCTACCCATCCCCCGCCTCTGCCTTCTTGCATAACAGCATCACCTACACGCAGTCACTCTCCACTCATCACTAGCTCCTGCCTTCTCCCTTCCTTGCTCTACAGACATTCCTCTCTTCCTTAACGTCCTTTCACCCCATCCATCCAATTCATCCTTGGTCGTCCCCTCAAGTTCACTCCCTCCATCTCTGCCTTCCACACATCTTCTACTAATCTTTCATCACTCATTCCTTCCATGTGTCCAAACCATCCCGATAATCTTTCATCAGCTGTATCTGCCATCTCCTTTTTCACTCCCGTTCTCCTCATCATCTCATCGTTCCTCACTCTATCCAACCTTGTAACCCCTACCATACTTCTCAAACATTACAGTGCCATCAGCACAATCACCCCTTCATGCAATCTCCTCTTTGCATGCATTCCTAGTTGCCTATTTCTCATAATACTTTTTAACCCCCCAAGGGATGATTTTTTTTTTTCAAATCTTCTTATCGAATAGATATTAGTGTTCGATTATAATCGAGCACTATGTGACTTGTCGCCATAGAATTTTCTTTCCCATTTATAAGTAAAAGACGTTCTTACTGTTCTTGTGCTTGGGATCACTGGATCCTAAGGACAACTAAAGATAATGGAACTCCTACAGGGAATAGACTGATGCGACGTCATGTTGCCTGGATGGGGAGGAGTGAATTGTTGCCGCTCCTGATCTTATCCGATTCTTTACAGTGGCAAGGAACTTAAGGTCCCAGGTCAAGTATTTCCTTTAATTAATCCCAATACCTTTCTTTTCTTAGTTCCCCTATCCTCTTCACTCTGACTTTTATCCGTCTGAATTATCTCTTCTTGCCTCACCATTTTCTTCCATATTGTTTTGTGCCCGACTCCCTCTCGCCATATTCTCTCACTAATTGAAGTAGCCATGATGATCGGATGAGAAATATTTGCTTCTGTTGCTGTTATCCGAGGGTTTACTGTGGTAAAGTTCTGCTGATATTTCGCTTTTAACTTCAAAACGACAACAACAGAAAAAGAAAATCCTCTTTGCCTTAGTCCTATCTTTAAATCACACTTTCCTTGTACCTCTCCTCTCTATTACAACTCTTTTCTCTCTTCTTCTCTTCCACCACACCCCTCTATCTCTCTCTCTTATACTTTCCTCATCTCCTCCACCCTTCTCTACTCTCCCCCTCCTTTCCTCTCCTCTCCTCTTCTCACCTCACACCTCTCCTCTCCTCTCTTCTCCTCTCCTCTCCTCTCCTCTCTTCTCCTCTTCTCTCCTCTCCTCTCCTCTCCTCTCCTCTTCTCTCCTCTCCTTTTCTCTCCTCTCCTCTCCTCTCCTCTCCTCTCCTCTCCTCTCCTCTTCTCTCCTCTCCTCTCCTCTCCTCTCCTCTCCTCTCCTCTCCTCTCCTCTCCTCTCCTTTCCTCTCCTTTCCTCTCCTCTCCTCTCCTCTCCTCTCCTCTCCTCTCCTCTCCTCTTCTCTTCTCTTCTCTTCTCTTCTCTTCTCTTCTCTTCTCTCCTCTCCACTCCTCTCCTCTCCTCTTCTCTCCTCCCCTCTCCTCTCCTCTCTTCTCCTTTCCCCTCCTCATCACTCTTTTCCACTCCCCTCTTCTTTTCTTTTTTTCCTTTATTCCTCTACTCTCTTTTCTTTACTCTTCCCGTCCCCTCTCCTCATCTCCTTTCTCTTCTTCTGTTCTTTACTCTCCTCTTTTCCCATTTTTTCTTCTTCCTTTCCTTTCCTTTTCTCTCCTCTTCTCCTTTACTTTCATCTTCTTTTCCTCTTTTTTCTATTCTCATTCTCTCTTCTTCTATCCACGCCTCTCCTCTCCTCCCTTCTCATCTCGCACATCATATCATAAACTCTTACTTTCTTCCCCTTCCCTTTCTCTTTTTAACCTTCCTCTCTTTCTCTTTTATAACCCGTGTCTCGCATTTTTATTCACCCCCGTCTCCTCTTTTATTTCGCGTTTATAAATTGTCTCACCCTCCATGCGGTCTATTTCCAATCAAGATCTGTTGATACAACGGGGAAGAAATTCTTTCTTTCTTGTGATAAAGGCATTCCCATGTTCCCATTCCCGATCCTCTCCCATTTCCCACGATGCCTTTTCAGTCCGGGGGGGGGGGGGGCGAGGGGGGGGGGCGAGGGGGGAATCAACTTAAAGCTGAATACTATCATCCCGAGGGGGAGGGGGGGGACATCAGTGTTTACAAGGGATTAATTGAGAAGCTCGAACGCTTTCCCCGTTTATTTTTACGTCTGTCTCTTGTTTCCTCTTCCTCCTCCTCCTCCTCCTCCTCCTCCTCTTCCTCCACCAAACTTCAGTTCCCTTCTCCTCCTCCTTCTCCTCTTTCTTCTCTTCCTCCTCCTCCTCCTCCTCTTTTTTCTCTTTCCTACTCCTCTCCCTCACCGCTCCACTCCATCCATATAAAGTCCCTCTCTTCTTCACCAAACTTCAGTTCCCTTCTCCTCCTCCTCCTCCTCTTTCTTCTTTTCTTCCTCCTCCTCTTTTTTTCCCCTTTCCTACCCCTTTTCCTCACCGCTCCCCTTCATCCATATAAAGTTCTAATGATGCATGGATTAGAAGTAATGCAGTGTTGTTGTTGTTGTTGTTGTTGTTGTTGTTGTTGTTGTTCCCTAGAGTGTCTGTCCGAGCAGTCCCGTCTCCCTAAGGAATGCCGCAGCCGAAACGGGGTTTTTCCACAAATCCTTTGTGGAGTGTATGTTGTGTTGTTTGCGTGCGTGATTGTGTATAATGTAGTCCTACATGACGTGTTGACTAGTATGGGGTGAAGTGTTACATCCTGGGAATTTGTCCACAATGCGGTCATCCAGTCTCTTCTGGTAGCTTAGATGTAATGCGGTGTTGATGGAATTGCTCTTATCCAATGAGAGTTATTGATAGAATTTTGATCATATTCTTATTAACTCGAAAACAATATCAATTAAATAGATACATAAGTAACAATATATATATATATATATATATATATATATATATATATATATATATATATATATATATATATATATATAATAAGTAGGTAAGTATTATTATGAAGACAAATGAATAAATAAATAAATAAATAAATAAATAAATGAATAAATAAATAAAATAAATAAGTAAATAAATAAATAAACAAATAAATAAATAGAAAATGGATAAATAAAAAAAAATGGATAAATAGAATAAATAAATACTTAGATAAAACCAAAATATCAAATAAACGAATAGAAAACAAATAAACAGACAAAAAGACAAATAACTAGGTAAATAAATTATAGATAAATTATCCAATACATAAATAAACAAATAATAGAAATAAATTGATAAATAATAGAGAGCAAAGGCCACAACAATAGCATGGCAGCAGACCTGGACCTTTGTCTTTATGATGCGAGACTTGTTGTCAAAGGTCCTTCCTTAGTTTACCATATGCAACGTCTGCATTACTGAGCCTTTTTTGGTCTTCACTGTCAAATGTGGCACCATTAGACAATAGACAATAAACTACCTAGTCATGTAAAGTGAGGAACTACTTTTAACCCGTGACCATTTGCAGTGATATTTGGAGTAGTTTGTGCTTGATAGGGACGTGGTTGGTAGAGAACTTAGTCTTGTTTCGTTGATGTTTAGGAAGAGATGTTGGAGAAAGATTTACTAAGAAATTGGTGAAACTTGAAATTTAAAATTCCAGATTAAGACATGGTAAGAAATTGTAAAAGGGTAATAGTTGAAGGAGATCGGCAACTGCCAACAAGTATGTCATCAAAAGTACCACGTGGGGACGAAATCTTTATAGGTATAACTGATCGCTATTGACTTAGCTCTTATGAACGACAATTTGCACCAATAAGGATTTTGTCCAGACTTGGGAAATGAAGAGGAGAATATTGTGGAAATTCTTTTGACATGTTAAGGGAACAAGGAAAAAATATTAATGAATAGGTTCTTTTTCATCAATGAAAGTTCAACCCTCTCTCTGCAAAAAAAAAAAAAAAAAAAAAAAAAAAAAAAAATATATATATATATATATATATATATATATATATATATATATATATAAAAAAAAAAAATAATAATAATAATAATAATAATAATAATAAGTAATAATAATAATAATAATATGATTACCGATACCTTACTTTGTGTGAAGGAAACCATTCACATTCGGTTAAAGATTTCAAACTGACAGGAACAGTTCATAATAATTTGGGTTGTTGCCTGGCAACTTTATTCAAATGAAAGAGGCTACTTGTTTATCCATTAAAGAATCCATAATTGATCTTTGTCAAGGTCTGAATTCAGTCCCATTGCTGCTATCAAATTATATCCTCAGACTTAAAATTTCAACTGGTGCATGTAGAGGGTCTTTGTTTTGTATTGTCATTCTATTAGAATATATATATATATATATATATATATATATATATATATACATATATATATATATATATATATATATATATATACATATATATATATATATACATATATGTATATGTATATATACATACATATATACATTGCACTTCATTTGACAAAACTTTTGAATTTTCATCGGCATGCATGGTGATCTATCCCTCCTTAGTAGGAAAATCATCATTATGAATTACCTCATCAGGTAATGTGAAAGGGTGAATACCACCCAAGACAGTGATTTCTTGATAACTATCCGAAAAATAGTTATTCAGATTGCCTCAAGGTCCTTCAAATGGCCACTGTTCTCGATTTCTTTTTCATTACACACCCATCATTGCATCACTACCCTAAGGAGTATATAGCCCTAAGGTTTAGGAACCAGTAGACTGTGCACACTACCAATAAAGATAACTACAGTGGACTAAAATATATTATATCTATATACCAAGGTTTTTTTTTCCTCCTTACCAGGGAGGTAGCTAAATCAAAAGTTTCATACCCACTCCCACCCATTTCATCCCCACCCATTCCACTCCTTCCAGCAACTCTCATTCCACTCCTTCCACCAACTCTTTCCCAACTCTCATCTTAGCTTCTCATGGATGACGGGTCATCCCTGTATCCTGCCCACTGCTCTGGGTCAGAAGCAATGTAGCAGGACACAGCACATCCACAGGATGAGATGGATAGATGGGGTAAAAATAGCGTTGACCAAGAGGGGAATGTCTGTTGAGCAAGGAAGGAAGAAGGCAGGAGATAGGGGTGAATGGAGAATGGCTGTGTATGGATGATACTGTGATGCAAAAAAGGGAGTGGTTATCTGTGAATGATATTTTGACGCAGCACGAAGGGATTTCTCCCCGTCTTCTCTTTTTCTGCATAAGAAGACGGAGTCGGGGGTCGTCAGTTAAGTGATACGGCCTTGCTATTGGCTAGAAAACATATTCTTTCCTGCTTATCAGTGATGTTGTTCTAGCTGTCTCGTCGTTGTTTTATCATCGTTGTTACTTTGTTGTTGGTGTAGTTGTCGTTGCTAGCGTTGTTTTTGTTGTTATTGTCGTTCATGTCCTTTACTCTTGTTGTTACTGATGCTGTTGTTTTTGCTGTTGTTATTTCTTTTCTTACATCTCCGTTTCTATCATTGACCCTTCTTTATCGTATTTTCTTCTAATTTTCATCGTTCGCTATTTATATTTCCCCATTATCCTTTTCTTTGATGTAGAACAATGTCTTTGCTTTCTTTTCTTCTTCCTCATCCTCCTCTTACTCTTCCTCCTCCTCTTACTCTTCCTCCTCCTCCTCCCCTTCCTCTTACTGATTTCAATTATCTATTTTTCTTTTTCGCACGAATAAATTCACTTTGCATTTTGCCTTTGTCCTCCTGTTTGCTTGTTTCATTCCATTGTTCCTTAACATAAGTCTATACTCACTAGCCCTTCTCTCTCTCTCTCTCTCTCTCTCTCGCTCTCTATCTCTCTCTCTTTCTCTCTCTCTCTCTCTCTCTCTCTCTCTCTCTCTCTCTCTCTCTTTCTTTCCCTCACTCTCACTCTCTCTCTCTCACTCTTTCTTACCCTACATTACACTCTCTCTTTCTCTCTCCTCTCTCTCTCTCCTTATCTTTCTCTCCCCTTTCTTTCCCTCCCTCACCCTCTCTCTTTCTCTCTCCTCTCTCTCTCCTTATTTTTCTCCCCCTCTACTTTCCCTCCCTCACCCTCTCTCTTTCTCTCTACTATTTCTGTTTCTATATCTACCTATCTCTCTCTCTCTCTCTCTCTCTCTCTCTCTCTCTCTCTCTCTCTCTCTCTCTCTCTCTCTCTCTCTCTCTCTCTCTCTCTCTCTCTCTCTCTCTTTCTTTCTCTCTCCCCCTCTCCCAACCTATATCTCTTTTTCTCTCCTTCTTTCCCCTTCTCTCTCTCCTTCCCTCTCCCTTTCTCTATCTCTTCCTCTCTCTATCTCTCTCTCTCTCTCTCTCTCTCTCTCTCTCTCTCTCTCTCTCACACACACACACACACACACACACACACACACACACACACACACACACACACACACACACACACACACACACACACACACACACACACACAAACGCGCGCGCGCGCGCTCGCGTAGCCATCCTTGCATCTTTTGTCTATGAGAATATTAGGGTAAGATTTCTATTTGTAAAGGTAAGGAGCATACGCCGGGAGGTGTGTAGTTGCGCCCGAAGCTATTACCTCTTCCCTATGTGCTTCAACTGCTGGTGGCGTAATTGGAAGCATGCAGTTCTCGTCTCATATAAAATACTTCTGTATTAATGATCTCTCCCCTTTCTGGTGTTTACTTGAATATATTCTTTACGACTTCTATGACTTTATTTTTTCCTTCTCTCATCTCCCTGTGCTGTAGTGGAGATAAATACCACCACCATGTCCCCATACGTGTCACAGAAGGCAAATAAATGGAAGAGTTTGAGGATCAAGAACCCCTTACTCGCTATTTTTCTCCTACGAAAATTCAAGGCATAAGAAATTCTGGATGGAGAAATTCAAACAGAATCCGTGTTATTGGGTCATTCAATGTACGGAGAATGAGCCAAATTAAAGAATTGGTATTGTTTCTGTGAGAACAAAGATGCATGTGTTAGATTTGAGTGAGAGTAAGTTGAAAGGGAAAGGCGAGTTGGAGTTCGGGAGCGCAATGGCTTGGGTGCAAGGATGGTGAGAGGGAAAGAAAGGGAACGAGTGATATTACTGGGTAAGTGGTGAGATCGGAAAGTGAGCAAAAGAACAGAGAAAAGTGCCTTTGTAACTACTATGTACGAAAGAGAAACAGGGAAGGGAAATATAGGAGATTGCGAGTGTTTACGTCCATAATTTGAAAAAAGTAAAATTAGAGGGAATTTTCTTTTTTATCTATCTATACGGAGCTTTGTAAATTGGACCGTTAATTCTACGAAGAATGAGAGGAAAGTAAGAGATGGGTAGTATGTCAGTGAGAACGAAGATCAATATGATGGCTCTGAGGGAAAACTGAACAGGAAAAGTGAGGTTGAGTTTGAGAGCATGGCGAGTCAAGTGTCAGGATGGAGAGGAGAGGCTGAGAGTAAATGGCATTGTTCGTAAGGTTAGGTTAGGTTAGGTTAGGTTAAGTTAGGTTAGGTTAGATTAGGTGAAGTTAGGTTTGGTTAGGTTTGGTTAGGCTAGATTAGGTTAAGTTAGGTTAGGTTAGATTGGGTTAGTTTAGGTTAGGTTAGTTTAGTTTAGTTTAGGTTAGGTTAGGTTAGGTTAAATTAGGCAAGGTTAGATTAGGCTAGGTTAGGTTAGGCTAGGATAGGTTAGGTTAGGTTAGGTTAGGCTAGGTTAGGTAAGGTAAGGTTAGGTTAACAAGCTAATCCCTCTGAAACTACTACATTCACACTTGTCTCCTTTTCCCTTGTAAAGTGAAACTATACAGGCACTCCTCCAGTCCTCCAGCACTCTACTCTCTCTCCAGCAAACATTAAGTTAGATTAGTTTAGGTTAGGTTATGTTAGGTTAGGCTAGGTACACACTTATGGCTCCTGTGAATACTCTACAGTGTTACAATAAGTTTTTGCCCTTTATCATGTCCTTTTGGTATTACCAGCGTACAGGAGAAAGGTCACGCAGCTAACACCTCCTAGCGTAAGTTTCTTACTTTTTTAGTGGTGTCTTTGGACCTGATTTTGCTTTAAAACTGCAAAGAATTCTATTGGATTCCGGGGAGGCTACCAGTAATTGCCGTTTGTTCTGGCTTCACAATCACATTGGCCAAAGGTGATGTCATCAACCGTATCTTAGAACTTCTTAACATTTTCTTCTCAGACCCCCATATACGTTATGCAGAGTGGTGTTTCAAGTTTGTGTTGATTTCCATCAATGAAATAAAGAAAACCTTTTCGAGAAAGACCATAATTGTTGAGAATAGTTGTTTTGGTGATGTTACACTATAATTCGTATGTTAGTATAAACATGTGTATCATTAGTGTTTATTTCCACCACTAAATTGAATACAAAATTATTTTCATAGGAGAAAACCATAAGCGATGACTGCCATGGCCTTATTAGAGATACTCGTAGTGTGGCCTCATTAATTCCCTAGTTTGCTGTGAAGAGTTCACCGCCTCCTATTTTCTATGAAGCGTGGGTCGCAACGCCTTCTCAATCCATGAATGGGTTACCATATTGGGATTTTCTAGGTATTATATTTTTACTCTTTATTCTGCACCATCTCTTGGAAGCAATATGTTGTAATTTTCTATTGAAGGAATCAAAAGAGGAGTTTGCTTGGTGCAGCTAGAAAAAATATTCCATGGTATAATTTCTAAGCATGAGCAGTGTCTTCTTTCCGCCCATGCGCAAGGCAGGTAGTCTAAAAGGCCTTGCTAGTCGACTGACCCACAGACATTCAGATACACACACTCACAGTCACTCAACCACTCTCTCATCCACTCACTGTCCTCACCTGGTACTTGGTACCATTAAATCCGTTTTATCACTTAGTAAGTGGACCTGTGTCCGTTCTTATCTTTCTGTTGATATGTTAATATTTAGTGCGTATGTTTGTGTTATTTAAGTAATTAGTTTTATTGTTCTTGTTTTTGACAACCGTTTCATTTCGCCCTTGACGTGTTTGTTTGTTACGTTCTCGAAGACTTTGCGTTGTGTGCTCTTGAAATATGATAACTGGATCTAAATAGTTTTCTAGTTTGCGAATCTATCAGGGCGCAACATGAAAAAAATTGTTTTGACAATGCAACATTATAATTCATACGCTAAATAGCCATACCAGTAAAAACAGATGTATCAAAGGTCAACTTGAAATTAAATATCATTTCATAAAATTGCATAATTTTCTTTTCAAATTGATTACTTATGGACTAAAAGACCTCTTCAAAGCCCGATTTTGACTCTTGAGAACATCCTTGCAACCGCCATTTTGGTCGAGATTCTAGAATAGCAAATTGCCGTTACATACTACATTTCTGACACAGGACAAAAATCTTAATCTTTCTGTTACCAATTTCCTTTTCCCCAGCAGAAAAAGTACAACATACATGGTCAGATTAGCGAATTCCCTTTCCCATCTCATCTTGGATATAGTGACATTCAATCTTGACTTCTCATTTAGTGCACAGTGCGAGCAGAAAGCCCCCTGAATTATCCCCCGGTTAGTAATCTGATTCCCATCCCTCTCCAATAACCTATTGCTTGTACTTGATCGTATCCAATATCGAGATTACCCGTTTACAGATAGCACGACCCTCGCGAGTCAAGTGCGCCTCTAACTTTGCACATGTAAACAATGTCGACGAAATGGACATGTATATACACACTGTCGACAAAGTGACAGGTCGAGATACATTAGACAAATACGTATAGGTTATATATGTATGGTTATAAATGAGTTTCTTTTAAAGATAATTATTTTACCTTTTCAGGGGAAACAGGCATCATAGTTCTTATGCCGAAAAAAGAAATTGTCCTTACCTTTCTGGAAAGATATAAATCTAAATAAATGTCTTTTTTTTCCTGCCGACATCATATGTACTTTTAAAATCTAATACGGGGTTAATTTATTTCATCAACCCACAAGTTATGCCTAGTATGGGGCTATCTCTGCAGGTTTTATTTAGTTAATATTTTAAGAACTTCATTGATATCCACACGGGCCAAGTCTCTACGAGAGAAATCTCTACTCTTAAAGAATGCTAATCACTATTGACGTATACTTATCTTCGTGATCCCTTCTTTCCTCAATTTCTGTTTTACCATTTATATGACATTACCTCTTCTGTGCAATATTGTTTCCAAGGATAAAAACAGTGGTCATTACTAAATAAAAGTAACCCGCTTGTTTGGTCTTCAATATATCATCACGCAGTTTTAATCTATAATGTGTCAAAATACTCGCAAGATGCATGGTTAATGACTATTATCTAATATTCATTAGGAAAACTAGAAACTAACACATCTGACTCTTGAGTAACGATATTGACAGCTTCCACAGTCGACGGGTTATGTTTCAGAGGTAATGGAAACAGAACTGCCAACCCACTACCATCAGGGCTGCTAACATTAAACAGGAACTCAAAATGGATATGCATGAAAAAAAGATAGAAAGAAAAAATAAATTGACCGAAAGAAAGAAAGAGAAAAAATAAAAAAGAAAGAAAATAAAAAAATAAAAAAAGAAAGAGGAAGAAAGAACGAAAGAAGAAAAAATAAATAAATAAATAAAAAATAAGGAAGAAAAGAAAGTATGGAAAGACAGCATAGAGGAAATAAGAAAGAAAACAGGAAGGCGGGAAGAAAAGAAAGAAAGATTAAAGGGAGAAAAGAAAAAAGTAAAACGAAAGAAAGAAAGAAAAACAATAGGAACGAAAAATAATGAAAGAATAAAGGAAAAAGAAATAAAAAGGGAAGAAGGAAATAAAAAAAAGAAGAAATGAAGAGAAGAGAAAAAAAGAGAAAAGGGGAGTAGGGATGGAGAGGGGAGACAGAAGGAAAAAAAGAGAGGAAGAGAGGAAGAAAGGAATAACATTAGAAAAGAAGTATGTTAGAAAGTAGTGAAGAAAGAGAAAAAATAAAAGAAAAAAAAAACGAGGACAATTTAATAAAGGAAGAAAGCTATTATCCTTAGTACTTGTGTATCGGTCCCTTCAACTATGAATTAATCTTATCAACTGAGAAAAAGAATACTTATTGTTTTTGCTAAGCCTCACCAAACTGTTTCATTCAGTAGTGGAGATTAGAGGCACCTTGGAGCGCTTAATAGTCTTTTTTTTTTGTCTAACACCTCAAGAGTCTTAACACCGTAAGAAAGAGAGAGGGCGAGAAAGAGAAAGATTATCAGTCTATAAACTCAATAAAATTATGACTTCAGTTCCAGACTATGCTTACAATGAACCGCTTTCTTAACTGATAGGACCTAAGATTTTACCATTCTCTCAAAAAATAAATAAATAAATAAAAAATAAATAAATAAATAAATAGATAAATATACAAATAAATAAATAAACAAATAAAATGAAATGAAATAAAATAGAATAAGATAAAATAAATCCCGGTGACAATGAATAAACATATATTTCCTCATTGACTTCATCTGTGATCAGATGAAAACTCAACGGGAAAAGGCTTTGCTAACGCTTCCCTTAATATTTCTCCACGATTTGACCTTGAAGGGCCGACCCACTAGATCTAACACTGAAAGATAATCTTTAACATGTGATTTTCAAAACTTCAGCACACTTATCAGAGTAATTAGGATAACTGTGGACATAAATAAAGATAGAAAGATTATGAGAGACAAGAGAGAGAGGGAAAGAGAGAAAGAGAGAGAGAGAGAGAGAGAGAGAGAGAGAGAGAGAGAGAGAGAGAGAGAGAGAGAGAGAGAGAGAGAGAGAGAGAGAGAGAGAGAGCGTGAAGAGGTTGAGAGCTGATAGGAAGAAAGACGTAGAAAAAAGACAAAAACAATGAGAAATATAAGTAGATATATACATGCATACCTACATACATACATACACAAATACATACATACATACATACATACATACATACATACATACATACATACATACATACATACATACATACATACATACATACATATTAACATATATACATATTGCTGATAAGAACATGGGTACGTGTGTTCACTTATGCAAAGTAGACCACTTGGAAAAAGAAACTAACGAAGAAGAGCGCTTTCGTATATTACATCTTAAGTGCAACAAGTCACTGAAGATGTAATATACGAAAGCGCTCTGCTTCGTTAGTTTCTTTTTCCAAGTGGTCTTCTTTGCATATATATATATTTATATATATATATCTATATATATATATATATATGTATGTATATATATGTATATATATGTATATATATACATATATATGCATATATACATATATATATATACATATATATATATATATATATATATATATATATATATATATACATATACATACACCAAGCTTTTTCCCTTATATAAGGAAGGTAGTTAAGTCAGAGGCACGTATCTATTCCCACCCATTTCACTTGCCTCTACCACCCTTTCCATTCTTCCCATCTCAGCTCCTAATGTATGGTAGTAGGGCACAGTGCATCCACAGCAAAGCCGCTTCACTTCATAGGCGACCCCCTTCTCCGTCCCTTCATGCACAAAAAGAGAAGACGGGAGAAATCCTTTCGGGTTGCGTCAAAACATCATTCACAAATAAATACCTCCTAGCCCCATCCCCCATCCCTCCACCCCTCCCTACCTCGCAAAACAGTATCATCCATACACAGTAATTTTCCTCTCATCCCTATCTCCTGCCTTTTCTCTTCCTTGCTCAATAATTTTTTCTCTCTTTCTCAACGCCCCTTTCACCCCATTCATCCATCTTATCCTCGGTCGTCCCCTCAAGTTCACTCCCTCCACCTCTTTCACTAATCTTTCGTCACTCATTTGTTCCCATGTGTCCAAACAATCCCAATAATGTTTGTGTCATTATGACTTTTTGGAAATAAACTCTCCTACTGGGATTCGAACCCTCGCCAGAGCGGCTTGCTTCGTAGAAGGCGTGACGGTACGATCTTCGCCTTCTACGAAGCAAGCCGCTCTGGCGAGGGTTCGAATCCCAGTAGGAGAGTTTATTTCCAATCCCAATAATCTTTCACCAGCCTTATGTGCCATCTCCTTTTCCATCCCCGCTCTTACCCTCATCTCTTCATTCTTTACTCTATTCCTCCTTCTAATCCCTACCATACTTCTCAGACACTTCATTTCAAACACATTTAAACTTTCCTCTCTGCATTTCTAAAATTTCAAGTCTCCGCTCCATACAATGCCGTTGGCACAATTATCCTTTCATACAATCTTTTCTTTGTATCCAATTCCCAGTTGCCTATTTCTCATAACACTTTTTAATCCCCCAAGACATTTACTTGCTTCTCTCAATATACAATTTACCTCCACCTCTACTCCTCCCTTTCCTGC
>NC_134800.1:51210044-51235044 GCF_046742065.1 Oratosquilla oratoria
CAAGAGAGGCAGCTGTAGTCTGGACTTTGACCTGAAAGAGATCAGAGACGCTTTAATAGCCAGCAGCCATCCCTTTGCTACATATAACTGTCCTGAATTGAAACAATAATACGTAAAGTACGGTACTTTATTGATTAGGTTAATAGTAAGGAAAGAAATCCTAGTCACATGAAGCGACTGCCTAGCGAACAGAAACTTAAGCTTTTGCTGAACTCGATTGATTTATTTTGATAAGAGGGAAATAGGGAGAAATTATTATAATTTATACATTATCCTGAGTCACTTGAAATAGAGGAATCACCCCTTTCTTTCACAGGACTTCTTTGTTAGATAAAATTGTCTGTTATTTGTTTTAAATAGGTCTTTTTGATTACCAACAAATACATATACAGACACACACGCGCGCGTGCACACACACACACACACACACACACACACACACACACACACACACACACACACACACACACACACACACACACACACACACACACACACACACACACACATACACACACACACTCATATACACACACACAGGCACATACATACATACACATATACACATACGTACAGTACACACACACACACACACACACACACACACACACACACACACACACACACACACACACACACATACACACAAACACATACACATACGTACATTACATACACACCCACACACACACACACACACGCATGCACACACACACACATATACACATACACATACACATACACATACACATACACATACACATACACATACACATACACATACTCATACACACATGAGGACAGTAGTTAAGGATGAGATATCAATGTGGAGAGCAGTAGTGAGCGGAGTTCTACAAGGTTCAGTGATTGCACAAATTATGTTTCTTGTTTATGTCAATGACATGATGGAAGGCACATCAAGCTATGCCAATATGTTTGAGGATGATGCAAAAATCACGGAAAGAGTGAAAAACGAGAAGGATTGTAGGTTATTGCAAAAATATCTAGAACTATTATAACATGCAGCCAAAAAATGGGAAACTAATTTCAATACCAAAGAATGCAAAGTACTGATAATTATTAATAGGCAATAGGTGCAAAGGACCATTCTTAGAGGACATAAGCAAGATCGAGAGAATACAAAGTGTAGCAGTCAAACTGGTTCTCAATCTGTCAGATAAATCATATGAGGAGACCTAAAACACTGGGTCTACCAACTTTGAATGATCAAAGAGAAAGAGGAGATATAAGTACAATATTCAGGTTACTAAAGGGGTTAGATCACATTGAGAGAAAAAATCTCTTGATGAAGGATAAGAGGGATTTAATAAGTCATGGGAACAAATTAAGAAAGACTACATGTCTAAAAGATGTAAAGAAGTATAGTTTTCTATATACGAGTAGATGCATAAGTATTTGGGAAAAAAATCAAAGGTGATACAGCCCAAGTCAAAACAATACATGACTTCAAATATAAATATGATAATTGGAAATCAAGAATATAGAGTAGCTGGAACTTTACATTAACTTGAACCTATGTATAATAGATTGTAGAGCAGGAGGTGGTATTCAACAAGAACTGCTCCTTTCTTGTATACTGTAAATGGGTAAATACAATTGGACAGTTAGGTAAATACTTATACAAGTATCTGTTACCTGACAGATATATCAGCAGGATTGTCAGAGACGCGCATGGATTGCTGTAGAGGATTTCACTAACTGGAAGAAGAGATGATGAAATAACTCATCGGCACCCTGATCAATACATGACTGGAATATGCGTCTGTGGTATGGTCCCCACACAGAATCATGAATATACAAGTAAGCAAAATCACAAAGGGCAACAGCCAAAATTTTTCACAGCCTGGCAGATAACCCGTATGGGGAAAGATTAAAAACAATGGGTCTACCAACTTTGAAAGATCGAAGAGAAAGAGGGGATATGGTTATAGTATTCAGGTCACTAAAGGTGATAGATTACATTGGCAGAAGCCATCTCTTAATTAAGGAGAAGAGGGCTTTAAGAGGTCGTGAGAACAAATTAAAGAAGACGACAAGTCTAAAAGATGTGAAGAAATACAGTTTTCCATATGAATACATAAAAACATGTAATAGCTTAGAAAATGATATGGTCCAAGCAGGAACAATTAATGAATTTATATATAAATATGATAATTCGAAGTCAAGGATATACTAAGAACTGTACATGAATATGAGGTTGGGTCAGGAAAGGTCTCAACCATCATTGATCCTTTCCTGTATACTACAGTTAGATAGATACAATTAAATGTACACACACACACACACACACACACACACACACACACACACACACACACACACACACACACACACACACACACACACACGCACACGCACGCACACACACACACACACACACACACACACACACACACACACACACACACACACACACACACACACACACACACACACGTACACGCACACGCACGCACACACACACACACACACACACACACACACACACACACACACACACACACACACACACACACACACACACACACACACACACACACACACACACGTTGCGCAGTTGGTAGAGTTTTCAGCTGCCACTACGATGGTCCGGGTTCGAATCCCGCCCAGGGCTGAAATAATTTCAGTATCGCTGATCTGCGAGTCGTTATGCCAACTCTCGTGTGTATGTGCGTGTAAGGTCACAGCATTACCCATAGATCGGTCATTTACGAACTCTGAGCTCTCTTCCGGGAGGGGAAATAGCTGACGATCACGACTCCTGCACGTGATCCAAGACAATGGTGAATCACACCCACCCACCCACATACACTGCTTTGGTTTGTGATCTAATTTGAGTAAAACCGACCGCCTTCCTCATATAATACATCTGTCCAGACAGTCCTTGTGTCTTTGGGATTAACCAACTCCATACTGGATGACACTTCTCTTATTATAATTTTTCATTTACTTATTTATTTATTTATTTAGTTTTGTGGAGTGATCCAGGCTCTTCTATTCAGCCCCGCGTAAATCCTTTGATGGCAAAGGGGAGAATTCTATGGGGAGATGTTAGTAACCTTTCCATTTAAAGTTATTACAGATAGCAGTCTCATTATAAACTATGGTGGTCGTCAATGGAGACGATTTTGTACCGAGTGGGACAAATCCTCCGTAGGAAATCATAATGAACGCCATTATGCTGACGAGTTTAAATTCGAAATGCTTTCATCAGAAAGCAATAACAGAATATGTAAATTGTTTTACTGGAGATCTATCAGGTCTCAGTACGATTCTCAATAATCACTCACGCCGGTGCATGAACGACAAAATACCAGCAGACAAAACACCGATGCGACAGAACCTTGACACTTCAAAACACTAGTGTGACAAAGCCCAGCATTGTCAAAACATCCGAGGACACACTAACCACAGCTAAACGCAGATATTTTGTCATTGTGTGTTGTTAGAGTATTACAATCATGTATGGTGTTTTGAATACGGAAAGTGGACAATGCTCATGTGAAAATAAATGTCTCGTATAATATCAACTTGACTTGTTTCCCACATTCATTTGTATAATATGATTCACGTCCATTACAAATGCGTGGCCTTTATCTAAAACATTTTAATGTAAACTGCCAATCAAAACAGCGAACAATGGGTTATAAAAGGCTGTTCACTGCCCTACATGGAAAAAAGACAGTAGCCACATTATGTAGAAATAATCAAATTTTGTTCTTGATAGTAAAATCTAGAGGTAGTGGATTCTTTATATGAATTGGTGGTATAACTGAAAGTCTTTTCCTGTCTAGGACTTTCAGGAGAGACTAATATCCCACAAAGACATTTCTGTATACATTTTGAGATAATAGAAACTTATTCGTCCCTCTTTCTTTTTATATCTTCTCTTGTGCGATTTCGTGGATGGAAATATTTGATATGAGAAATAGTGGGTCGAGTAACGATAAAGACTGTCAGGTTCCACATATTTAGTTAAAGAAATTCGCCTTATTAATGTGTCGCTTAGCACTACACTTAAGTTCTTGAGGTCCTTATTTGGCTACCACGTCCCATAGACTCTATTATTAGGGCCAAGCTATGTTCCCTTGCCCTAACAACAGAGCCTATGGAACTAGTGTAATAGATCTACAGTACATTAAACCTACTTAGGTCTTGCATGCATACACTGAGCTTACATGAGATAGTACAAGGATATAGAGATCAAAACTTACTGGGTGTATTATGACCCACGGATTCTTAAGCCGCATCCACACTTGTTGCATTTCCACGTATCGTATCATCTTTGCGTACCACCGAGCGATACGATACGGTGTAACAGGGTATTGTACCCACTTGTTGCGTATCCGCCTGCTGTATACGGATACGCAACAAGTGGGTACAATACCCTGTTGCACCATTATCGTATCACTAGGCGGTACACAAAGATGATACGATACGTGGAAATGCAACAAATGTGGACGCGGGTTTAAAAATGTTGTCCCCTCGGTTTCAGGGGAGCAGAACAAAATAAAATATATTTTCACATAACTAGACCCAGAATTGATAACAAGATATATCTGGGCGACACAGACACACCCAAAGAAAGTGAGCACAGGTTCATCATAAACCAAAATAATATATGTAAAAGACAAAAAAAGAATAGAATATTAGACGAGTAGAAGTCTCCCTGAAGGACAGAGAAAAGAGAGAGCAGGATTAGACAACGTAGGCCTTTATAGGAGGTTCTGAGTATCTACAGAATGATAGTTTGGTAGATAGATAGACAGACAGAGAGACAGACAGACAGACAGACAGACAGACAGACAGACAGACAGACAGACAGACAGACAGACAGACAGACAGACAGACACAGACAGACAGACAGACAGACAGACAGACAGACAGACAGACAGACAGACAGACAGACAGCTAGATAGATAGATAGATAGATAGATAGATAGATAGATAGATAGATAGATAGATAGATAGATAGATAGATAGAGTTGGTCTCACACAGTTACATCAGGACCATTCGTACATGCTTGTCTCTCTGGGTGAGCTTCGTAGGTCCCAACAATGATGAGTGTGGTGGAAGTCTGTGGATGGTTGTTTATATAGAAATTGTTGTTTGTTAATGGTGGTGACAAGTAAAGTTCTGGGTAAAGATGTTGTAGCAACCGTTAATAAGGACGTTAGCCATGCAGTTTTTGTAGTTACTGAATTAGTTAATTGGTTAGTTAAGTATTTAGTTAGTTGGTAAGTTAGTTATTTAGTTAGTCTGTCAGTTAGTTGATTAGTTAGTTAGTTAGCTAGCCAGTTAGTTAGTTTATTTGTTTGTTTGTTATCTATTTGTTTATTTATTCATTTATTTATTTATTTATTTATTCATTTATTTATTCATTGTTTTTTTTCTGTAAATGTATTAAATAGTCTGGGCAACTGTTAACGTTCTTACCTTTTTATGTTTTTTTTTCAGTTGCAATTTTGCCTTATGGTCATTAGAATATAAAGTTATGTGGATTAAAAACATAACTGGATTCCTCAGATTACTTTCTCACCAAACGTCATAGCTTTATTCATCTTTAAGGTGCCTTGTGCCTAGGATTTTTTTTTTTTTTTTTTTTACTGTGATTATCCTCTCTGGTTCTAGCACGGTATAACTCTTTTAGTACGATGACAAAAACATATTTTGTATTAATACTAAATGGTTATATTTTCGTTCATATTTTCACTGAAATAACACGTATGAGAGAATTTTCCTCTGTATTCTACCACATTCCATCATTTATTGTACAATTAAGGGAGCATACATATAAATCATAATCGAATATAGACTGGATGGTGTGTGGAAGAAACCCGAAAAGGACAATAATGGAGAAGCTTCTGTTGCTGACAAATAAAGAGTCCTCGAGGGCGAAGGAAAGGACGAGGTGCTTCTGGAAGTAGTGGCGAAGAGAGGTGTGGAGTTGATGGGGATGTCGATAATGAGGGAGAGTGTTGGAGACAATGCAGACGTTCGAGCAGGAGGTGATAATGGGGGAGCTTGTTGTAGCAAGGATTCGATGACGGAGGTGACGCCAGCTAGGCGCGCGGGAGTGGGTGATAGGTTTCAGAAAACGACGACGGAAAATGGGAAGATGATGATATCACTGGGACCAGAGGCGATAATTGCGCGTGCGCAAAAGGCGACAGGCGCGATTGCGTCTAACCGTGGCTGTCCATAAACGGCTGGGATGAATCAGGTGTCTGTCAAGAACACCCTACAGAAAATATACTCGTACCTTGGCTGGATGAGAAAGGTGAGAGGAGCTCTGAGCTGTATCAGCTTTTGACCTCCGCGAGTCTCTCGATGTTGATGGCTTAGAATTAAAGTGTATTGTGGTTGATAAAAATGTATATCTGTTCACTGGGACCCATTCAGTGTTGTACATATATATATATATATATATATGTATATGTATATATATATATATATGTATATATATATGTATATATATGTATATATATATATAAGTATATATATATATATGTATATGTATATATATATGTATATATATATATGTATATATATACATATATATATATATATACACATATACATACATATATTGGATACGTTCGAGACGATATTCATACTACTATAAATAGTAAATGCTGCCTAAGCTTTAGAAAATAGGGTCAATTATGTAGAAGGTAATGATAGCGTAGATACATGGAGCAGAGGTGTAATATAAAATATATTGTGATTACAACCAGAAGTATATCACAGAGATGAACATTTATCATCCTTATCTTCATCATCACAAGAATAATTGTAGTCATAATAATGAGTCATCTTTGTTAGATTCATATTTATTACCAATATCATCGATTCTCTTATTGTTATCAATATTGTTATCATTACAGATGCCTTGTTGAAAGTGACACTATAGTCTTTAATATCTATTTTCTTGCAGGTGATTTCAGCAAGAACACGGTCGAATTTTTGGAGAATTATTAAAACAAGTCAATGTACTCCTATCTGGATTTTGTCTATATTGATCCATCTTCAGGGAATGTTCTATTTCTTATATAGGATGGTTTTTATTTCCTTTGTTATGTGACGGAAAGAGTGGATATCATAATTGGAGAGTCGCGTTAAACTTTGAAATTCTGTCGTTCATTTCTATCAAGTTGTCATTTTCTGTGCCCAAAACTACTCCTAAGTATTTACATTTTTTTGTTTGGTTCAATTTTTGATATCCTAATCTCACGTGGCCTATTGAGGACTACTGGGCATCACAACATCTTTTTTTCTTCTTCTTTATTGATTTTCATGCACTTTGGTGATATTTCTTGATCCCAGGCTATAACGAACCCCTGCAGCACCATTTCTGTTTCCACAATTAATATCAGGTCATCTGCATAGCTGAATACTTCTTCTTCTGCAATTCCCGTCACAATCTTTCCATAATAATCCATAAAGATAACAAATAACAGTGGACAAACACATTTCCCTGATTTATCCTTGAAGCCATATTAAACTATTTTCCATTAGCCGCCTGGTTCTTAACTTGATATACATTATTAACACATGTGGTTTATATTGCCCTTTTAAGTCGGGGGGGGGGGGTATTTTATACTCCTCCTAGTCTGAAATGTTCTTTAAGACTTTCCTAGGTACCTGATCGAAGGCTTTTTCTAGATCTACAAAGGGTACATGAATTTTCTTACTCCACTCCCAGTTTTTCTCAGAAAGCTTTTCCAGAGAGTAAATTTTAGATCTATGGTAGATCTTCCAGATCTAAAACCACACTATCATTCATCAAACTTGTCTTGTTTTTCCTCACAGTCTCTTTTCTAACATTCTTTCATAAAGTTTTGCTATATGTAGTATCAAAGCTATTCCTGTATAGTTTTTGCAGCCCGTTTTGTCTTTTATTTTTGTATGTAGGGCATGTTATAGATCTATTCCAATGCTCAGGTACTTTTTCTATATTTCAGCATTTGTTCAAGATGTCTTTTACTCATAGAATCCATTCTTCCCCAATATTTTTCATTATATCGGATGGAATCGTGTCTTCCCCTTCTATTTTGCCATTTTTCATTTGTTTTAAGGACGTTTTCATTTCATCAAGTGTAATTGGTTTTTCGTCCGATTTTAAGATTTCCTCTATATTGTTATCTGGTTTATCTGGTTCTACTGGTTCCGCACTGTTTAGCACATTCAATAATTTCATTAGTAGTTTTTCCGTAACTGGGCTACTGATGTTATTATCCTAAAAACAAAACAAAAAAACAAAACAAAAACCAGGAGGATAGATACATCGTATATCTTGAAAAGTGCTGACCTTTGCTTTAAGATGAGCGTTTTACGATAGAATCAGCGCTAGTTTAAGTCCTCCAAAAATAGCCAGATTCCCCCTTTTTTTTCGTCTATTCCTTAAGAGTCCACCTGCCTCTGGCTATGACATTTCAGCCGTGGTAGATACTCCCCCGTAAATGGTGCCTCAATTCTAGAGTATACTTTATCAGGAGACAAAGTAATTCCTCTTGCTGTAGTGATTGACGAGCCAATAGATGTTACTCTTGTGTAAGAGTTAGGTGGAAAATTCCCTCTCTATTTCCTCGCTTTACGATAATTCACAGTATGAATCATCAACCTAAGGATGACCAAGGATGAGGTAGATGGATGGGTTGAAGGGGCTTTAAGTAGAAGGGGAATGCCTGTTGAGCAGGGAAGGAGAGAAGAGAGAGGCAGGTGTAAGGGGAAAATCTTATGAATGGAAAATAGATTAACGCATATTTCTCCTCGTTCTTCCATATTTTTGGATGAGAGGACGTGGAAGAAGGGCCGTCTTGTATGTAAAGCGGCTGGACCTAATGTGAATGTGCTGAGATCCTACTCACAGGGTTGTCTCCAGAAGAGAGAATCCTCGATGGAAGAGACGAAGGAGACACCCATAGTTCTTATGGTTAGGCCAAATCGATCCAACCTGTCAAGAGTTGTTTGGAGTGGGAAAGGTGGCTGCATGGGAATTTGCTCGGAGAGGCTGTGTTAGCTGGCCTCGGCGTTTGAATGAAGCAGTGCTCCCGTGTTCCCTTGCGAATGCCCCCAATTGTTGATGATGATTGTGTGCAACAGAAACGCGGGGGGACGTTTGGAGTCTTTATTAATAAGTGGGTTATGCGTACAGAGGTGAGTCACAATAGGAGAGCTACATGCTCACAGTAAGACGGACAGTTCTAGACTGACTTGGGGGTAACGTCGTATTCCCTGCGCAGAGGGAAAACTATGCCACGTCCTACATATTCATCAATGAGGGCCTTGTGCCCAAAGGGTCCTTGTAAACCTATGGTGCCCTGCTCGTGTCGAACGCCAGGGCCCATGATAACACTATACCACAATGATGAATACCAAGTAGCCCTGTATGGCACCAGATACAGTCAGCGTCTGGTGATGCATAAACTCATACCTTTACTGTGTCACATATTTTATGATTGATCCAATATCTTGGAATCACCCATACAGTTGGATTGTAACCCTGTGTTGAGTGTGGTATATTTACTTTTAGATTCACTTTATAGGAACCATGAGATGTCACGCACAAAGTCACAAGAAAAGTTGCATTGTATGAGCAACATTTGGGTATTCTTAAGCGACAGGTGTCTAAAAATCAGTTGACCCAAGCACGCTTCAAACCTGAGATCTTTTACATTGTAGCCCACCGATCTACCAGTTGACCTATTGAACTTTCCTAAACACGAAGTAGTCTTATGAATAGAAAGTTGATGTTTAATATGTAATTAAGGTTTCTTTTGAGCAATTTTGTTTCCTTGGTTGTCTTTGTAGAATAATTAGCCATATTCATATTCAAAATTATACCAATGGCATTTCTAACCAGGGATGACAGAAGAGTTGATTGTCTCAGCTCGGTAAAGTGCACACAAAAACTTTTGAGAGTTCCGCCTGATTTGTGACTTTTTTTTTCATACCATAAAACTTCGGACTATTAAGCTGAAAAAAACAAACAGTTACATGACCCCTTGTATACAGGGTAACATTTTTCTATTCCTTTAGATGTCTTTAGTTCTATTTTATCCATCTCTGTAGCACCTCTAAATAGTAAAGGGGTCACTTTAAATTCAGACTTCAAAGCTCTACGTCTAGTATAATATATAAGATAATTTAACACCCATGAGTTTACTTTTGTTGTACGATTAGGAAGGAAGAATATTTGACCACTTTTGAAGTACTTGATAATTATTCCGGCAATCACTGAACACTCGTCTGGAGTCTAAAGTTCGGTTTTCAGGAGAAAATAACGCGTCAACTGATTTACTCCACGGGACTTGTCAACATCTAATTTACATCGAACATACAAAAGCTTTGTATAATAACTGATACTTCGTTTTGCTTATATATCAATAGTAAGTCTTATCAACAGCTCCTATTTGTCTTTTGATTTTTGGTCGAATTTGTACTTCTTTGTCTCCTTGTTTCCATACCTATCTAAATGTGTTTAGATACTTTGTAAGACCCTGCCTCACTTGATTCTTTTGTACTCCCTAACATTATTAAAAAAATTACTTTCTCATTTACAAATAAGAGATAGTTTGTGTGCGAAAATGATCATTATTCATTCTTTCCAGGAAAAAATAAAATTCCTTTTGTGTGTGTGTGTGTGTGTGTGTGTGTGTGTGTGTGTGTGTGTGTGTGTGTGTGTGTGTGTGTGTGTGTGTGTGTGTGTGTGTGTGTGTGTGTGTGTGTGTGTGTGTGTGTGTGTGTGTGTGTGTGTGTGTGTCCACAGATTGAACCCAGGAGTCACCCAAACCTTGCCTTGCTCATACAATCACTACAACTGAATCACTCGCTTTTTAGCCTTGTTCTGTGTTTTGTACATCATTTTATAACTTATCTTGCCGAAAAGCTACTCAAGATTTTTAAAGGTATAGAAGACCTTGTCTATTCATTTTTTCCTTATTCTATATAGGATCATTCGTTCATGACATATACACACTTCTCATTATCCTTCCCCTCTTTACGTTGCAAATTCAATAACTCATGTTCTACATTAGCATACTGGTAACAATGCTAACGACAAGTTCGAGTCTGTTCATTTTGGGTCTTACCAATGATACGTAAAGCATTTTGTATCTAGACAGCTGATTGGCTGATGGACGAGCGCGAGAGTAGTCCTTCCACCAATAGGGACACTTATAACATGATGCCACGGAGCTGGAATATTGAAGTGATTTAGAGTATCACCATAGCTGAAATAATTCTTCTCATGTTCTTCCACCAGCCAATCAGTTGTACTGATAACAAATGCCCTAGGTGTTAAGTGCAAAGTTCAAATAAACAAACTATAGTGCCTGAGTTAGGTTGTGATGGGTCTGGTGGAAGATATATTACCGAAGATAAGGATGTCAAGCCACTTATTACAGCTTCGTGCTTAACCTTTTATCGGATAGAGCGGATCTACTGATTTTCTTCTCTCCAGGGCGCATCCAAACTATTTCATCAATTTGTGTCATCTCAATAAAAGATCAATTTCAATTTTCTTAATACTAACAATGGGATAGTATGGCTGTATGCTAAACCTACATACATACCAGATAATTTCACTAGGAAGTGGCGTATTCTTTGCCAGGGAATGGGTTAAAGGCTATATTTCCAATAGTGAGAGAACACAGGACCTTGAAAAAAAGATACTCTTGAAGAACTTGGTCTGATAACCAAGACGGCGTGCCTGATTGCGCAGTTTCATGTCCTAATTGAAGGCTGATTTATTTGGCTCTCGTGAGCCGGCAAAGACAGTTGGGTGATGAATGCCTCGAAGACGATGGGTGAGGATGACGTTAGGTGAAAGTGAGGGTGAATGTGAGGGTGTAAGTGTCAGCGTGAGTTTGAGTGTAAGTGTGAATGTGAGTGTAAGTGTAAGTGTAAGTGTAAGTGTGAGTGTGTATGTGTGTGTGCATGTGTGTGTGTGTGTGTGTGTGTGTGTGTGTGTGTGTGTGTGTGTGTGTGTGTGTGTGTGTGTGTGTGTGTGTGTGTGTGTGTGTGTATGTAGTTACCTAGTTGTATTTACCTAGTTGTATTTTACGGTAAGAGAACTATGCTTGTAGTGACCCACTTTTGTATCTTTCATCATCCAGTTTGATCTTAAATTCTTGTATAGTTTTTGCACTCACTGTTTCCACATTCAATTTGTTCCAGATATTCACCACTCTATCTGGGAAGCCATTCTTTTTCAGATCTCTTCTATAACTATCCTTTTTAAGTTTCTTTTCATATCCTCTTGTTTTTCTTTTATCCCACTTTAATAAATCATCTCTATCAAGGACTTCCATCCCTTTCATAATTCTGTAGATGGTAAGTAGATCTCCTCTTTCTCTTTTTTGTTCCAGGGTTGGTAATTCGAGTTTGACCAATCTTTGTTCCTATATCAATTTGGAGAGTGTTGGTGCCATCTTTGCCGTTGTGTGTGTGTGTGTGTGTGTGTGTGTGTGTGTGTGTGTGTGTGTGTGTGTGTGTGTGTGTGTGTGTGTGTGTGTGTGTGTGTGTGTGTGTGTGTGTGTGTGTGTGTGTGTGTGTGTGTGTGTGTGTGTGTGTGAGTGTATGTGTGTGTATGTGTGTGTGTGTGTGTGTGTGTGTGTGTGTGTGTGGTGTGTGTGTGTGTGTGTGGGTGTGTGTGTGTGTGCGGGTGTGTGTGTGTGTGTGTGTGTGTGTGTGTGTGTGTGTGTGTGTGTGTGTGTGTGTGTGTGTGTGTGTGAGAATGTGTGTGTGTGCGCGTGTGTGTGTGTGGTGTGTGTGTGTGTGGTGTGTGTGTGCTGTGTGTGTGTGTGTGTGTGTGTGTGTGTGTGTGTGTGTGTGTGTGTGTGTGTGTGTGTGTGTGTGTGTGTGTGTGTGTGTGTGTGTGTGTGTGTGTGTGTGTGTGTGTATGTGTGAGTGAGTGTGAATGTAAGTGTGAGTGTGAGTTTAATGTGTATGAGTGTGAATGTGAGTGTGAGGATAAAGGCGACAGGAAGGGCAAGGTAAGGGTGAAGGGTGAAGGCTGAGGATGTGGATGAGGATGAGGGAGAAGATGAGTATGAGGTTGAGGGTGAAGCTGAGGGTATGAGTAAGGGTGAGGGTGTGAGAGAGGATCAGGGTGAGGTTAATGACAAGGGTTGTGGGTCAGGGTAAACAAAAATGTGGAGGGTCATGATGAGGATGAAGATGAGGGTAAAGGTGAGTGGAAGTGAGGGCCAAGGTGAAAGTTACGGCGAGACCAAGGGTAATGGTAATGGTAATGGTAATGGTAATGGTAATGGTAATGGTAATTTGTAATGGTAATGGTAATGGTAATGGTAAGGGTAAGGGTAAGGGTAAGGGTAAGGGTAAGGGTAAGGGTAAGGGTAAGGGTAAGGGTAAAGGTAAGGGTAAAGGTAAGGGTAAGGGTAAGGGTAAAGGTAAGGGTAAAGGTAAGGGCAAGGGTAAGGGTAAGGGTAAGGGTAAGGGTAAGAGTAAGGGTAAAGGCAAGGGTAAGGGTAAGGGTAAAGGGTAAGGGTAAGGGTAAAGATTAATTTCCAGTCATACTGCGTGACTCTGGTTCGTAGAGAAGTCACTTAAGACTCAAGAATATAGACTACATAAAACTTGGTCAGTCAACAAACCCTAAAGGGAGGTGAGAACGAAGGTGAGGCTGACGGTGATTTGGTATTTTGTCGCAGATATAGAGTCATACAGGTAATAAAAAAAAAAAAAAAAATAGAACGATTGCAGAACGCAGGGATAATAGACGTTGAAAGTGATATATGTATATATATATATATATATATATATATATATATATATATATAACATATATATATATATATATATAAATGGTAAGAATGGAAAGACATGATTTGGAACAAAAGACTTTATCCTTGACCGGTTTCGCCTTTGAGGCCTCAAAGGCGAGACCGGTCAGGAATAAAATCTCTTGTTCCCAATCGTGTCTTTCAATTCTTACCATTCGTACACCTGTCATGATGTCACGATATATATATATATATATATATATATATATATATATATATATATATACATATATATATATATATATATATGTATATATATATATATATATATATATCGCAGCGAAGAGGTGACCCACAGAAGTGGCAGAGAGGAGAGTTCAGGCGAGGCTCAGAACGTAGGGATAATAAAAGCTAAAAGTGATCATCGTTCTATTTCCTATTTTTAGTGAGGGATCACCTCCTAGTAATAAACGAATGCTGAGCGACTTTGTCCGTAGGGATATTACTAAAGCCTCGAAAATATTGACACTATAAACATGCTAACTGCACTTCATACAGTAGAAGGGAAGAAGAAATGTAGTGAGGATAAGGATTGACGTTAAGATGACGGGTTGATGAATGACAAGTGTGTGTGGGTGAAGATGAAAATGATGTTTAAGGACTTAGGAATGGTGTAGGATGACGAAAGTGATAGAGGTGAGTGTACAGACAAGGTGGTGCAAGATTAAGGGTGAGAGGTATATGTTGCAGTGTCAGGGTGGAGAGGAGGTAAGGGTAATGATGACCAGGATCATAAGGATGAAAGGATTAAAGCTTATGAAATTGGATGAGATTGTATAGGAGGTAGACAGGGAGGAATGGGGGGATGGAGGATGAGGAGGATGGGTGGGAGGAGGATGAGGAGGATGGGTGGGAGGGAGAGTTACGATAGGGTAATGTGCGTGGGTGGTACCAAGGGAGGGTAAGCCAATCTAACAAAGTGTATCCATTTGAACAGAATGAGTCAAATAAAAGATTCATTGGCGCTCACGGTACGAAAGAAATTAAATCGAGTTAGAGAAAAAAAAAGTTTGCAAAAAAACTTTTGCCGTTACACTAGATAGCGTTCACGGAGATCCTCGTACAAAACGTGATCTATTGACGGAGGCGAAAGGTTATGAAAAATGTTCGAAGAATTAGGGGAAAAGATGTGGTAATAAAGGGGGAGGAGATGTTAACATCGGGTTGTAAAGAGGCAAAATAAAGAATACAAACC
Organism: Oratosquilla oratoria; assembly: GCF_046742065.1. Lineage (NCBI taxonomy): Eukaryota > Metazoa > Arthropoda > Malacostraca > Stomatopoda > Squillidae > Oratosquilla > Oratosquilla oratoria. Next base: position 51,225,070 of record NC_134800.1, read on the forward strand.
GTCGAGTGGAAGACCGGGATGGATCGGCGGATTAGTCAGGAGCGAAGGATGGAGAGAGGAGCAAAGAGGAAAAAAGAAAGAGTAATTAAAGAAAAAAAAAGAAAGGAAAGAGAAGATGAAAAAAAGAAGAGGCAGGAGAGAGGAAGGACTGGAAGAGAGGAAGGATGAGAGGTAGACAGGAAGACGGACAAGGAAGATATAAAGAAGAAGGAGCATAAAGGAGTGAATAGTAAGAATAGATAAAGATGGAGGTTAAAAGGAGGAAAGGATGATTGTGAGAGAGAAGAGATATGAAAAGAGGGAAGAACGAAAAAAAAAAAAGATGTAAGAGGGAGGAAGAAGAATGGGGATGAGAGGAGGAAAAAGGAGTGAGGCAGAAGAAGAGAGTAATCAAGAATGAAGAACGGAAGAGAGAAGAGAGGAAGAAAAAGGTCGAGGAAGGGAGTGGGAGGGTGCATGGAGGGGATGGGTAATTCAGCTGGATTAAGTAATTAGATAAAAACTCCATTTACTCCAAAGTTACGGTCCTTTCCTATTTCTGCCTCACATCGAGAAAGCAGTAAGCCTTTATCTAACAGAAGGTACTTTCATTGAATGATACAGTTTGACCTTCGGCAGATAAGAATTTAAGGATTGCGCTCCCCAAAAGAAGAATACGAAGAGAATTATGAAAATTGCAAGGAGAAAAATCGGGGTAACAAATATGGTCAGGTGAGTGATACATTTGTTTTCTTTTTTAATAAATATCTTTATAATTTATCTATTTATTTATTCATTCATTGTTTGCCTAGTGAGGTCTATACTTATTTATTATTTATTTGATATCTAACTAATTGTCTATTCGCTTACTCATTTATCTATATTATCTTATATCATTATATATTTTTCTTTTTCAATAACTATCATTATACTTTATCTATTTATTTATTTATTTATTGTTTGCCTAGTAAGGTCTATACTTCTTTATCATTTATTTGATATATAACTAATTGTCTATTCGCTTACTCATTTATCTATATTATTTTATATCATTATATATATTTCTTTTTCAATAACTATCATTATACTTTATTTATTTATTTATTCATTTATTGTTTGCCTAGTAAGGTCTATACTTCTTTGCTCTTTATTCTTTATTTGATATTTAACTAATTGTCTATTCGCTTACTCATTTATCTATATCATTTTATATGTTTATATTTTCGTGTGTTTAATTCTTTAGTTATTCATTTACCTATTTACTCATTTCTTATATCTAATTATCTATTTATCTATTCACTTGCCTAGCTCTCTGTGTACCTAAATATGTAATTATTTATTTCTTAGATATAATGTAATCACTTTTCAGATACCTATCTATTCATCTATTGATTAAGACATTAGTTGACTAATGTATTTATTTAGTATATCATCTTACCTATTTCGTTACTTATTCGTTTAATTATTTCTCTTAGAGACTAACAAATGAACAATTGCTTATTTTGCAGAACGAACACTGATCTTCAAATCACTCGTCTTTAAAACCTATCAAAACTCTCATATCCATCGGAAGGTACATTCCCAAGATCTCAAGACAAGGCGCCAAGATCCCTCACTATTGGCTATGATCATTTATCTATACATTTTTCACATACAAAAAGCTAACAACCAATGGACTGCTCCCTAACTAGTAATGTAAGCACAGTCGAATGCGGTCGAATGCGGTTCGATAGACACGTGTTTAAAGTGATGTGTGAATGTGTGAACGGGGTATTTGGGGTTTAACCAACGTGTTCGACAACCAAATACCCCGTTCACACGTTCACACATCACTTTAAACACGTGTCTGTCGAACCGCGTAAACCCCCTCTAATGCAGCGCAGACAACAGTCCATTTCATTCTAACAATTCAAAATAGAACCTGAGGACCGTTGGCGGTTAATGTAGGGCCGCGGATTTTGATATAGTAAGACCTGAGGTAACAGTTGTTATTTCCTATTTATTACTAACTTATTCATATCTATGTAACTATGTCGTACTGACCCATTTTGAATTTCTATAGTCCAACACGTGTCGCGTTCTTCTCTATTGGAGGGCCACCCTCCACGCTGGTCAGAACTCTTGACTTGATTCAATTAACGCGAAACCATTCTTCAGCGGAATATAAACGTCTAGTATAATTTAGAACAAAATACGCATTGAATTAGCATTGAATTGGTTAATGAAGACAGTCTTATCTTTTCACTCGAGATAGCGGCCTTTCAATTCGCAGAATCGGTTGGCGTTAACCTAGTTACAACAAATTGCACTACCACACTGGAAATTTGTATGATTATCTATCTTTCGTATGGTATTTTCACACTATCTTGTATATTCCAGGTGAGAGCCGGTTGGGAGACCGAAGGTAGATTAAGTCCCCAATGTGGTGTTGTACAAAGCCAGACATAAAATATGGCTTGTCAAGAAGATTTTTGTGTAAATCAGATTCTTCACTATGTTTTTATGACTTTAGTATCTAATCTAGTTACTGCCAAGTGATTTTATTCAGGTAAGAGAAACCGTTCCCACGTTGAAAAAATTATAAATAATATTGAACCTATCTATGGACCAAAGGCTTCTTCCTCATCATAAGGGGGGTAGCCAGTCAAGGTGCGCACGCAGTCCCAAGCGACGACCAGCAACTACACTTTGTTCCCTTCTCAACTTGAGTCTTTGGGCATGAAGAGGTCAACCTATTCTCATGCTCACTGCCCATTGCAAGATACAGTACCGTTTCCGTGGTAAGAGTAAAGAAAGGTAAAGTTTCTTTGAGTCTCTTCTATTCACAGTTTGATGAAGGTGGAAAAAGAAGTCACGGGTCTAGCGCCGAGTTCCTGAGTTTATTCCTGACCGGTTTCGCTCTATGCTTCTTCAGAGGAATGTGCATAGAGCGAAACCGGTCAGGAATAAACTCAGGAACTCGGAACTAGACCCGTAACTTCTTTTTCCACCTTCATCAACTTGTCACAATGTACCAGTATTCACAGTTTATACACTTTACACACTAATGGCCCGGAGGTTCCCAATCGCCAGCCTAACGGTCCTCAGAGCGGTCAGGGCTTCCCAGGTCATACTGTTGACCTGGCATTTCTAACTACTCGTACATGCGAGCCAAGTTTTACTTATTGTTATGTTTATTGTACATTACATCATTTTCTTAACCTTGGCTGGGAATTACATCTTATCAATAAAAATGTGTGGTTGTGTTTGGTGTTGAGCCTTGCATATATGTATACCTTCATTGAGAGTATAGTAACGTGGGTGAATGATGATATCAGGTATCTCCTCTGATCATATGTGTATCACAAGGTTAATGACTGATAGGATCCTTTACCGTGCATGAACACGTGATGGTGATGCGTAGGTGTGTACTTTATGTGTAGTTACAGTACATCCGGAGCAGGGCCGCTTCACTTAACAGGCGACCCTCCCTCCCAGTCCCCTTATGGGATAATAAAAAAGACAAGGAAAAATTACTTGGGGTTAAGTATTAAATATATATATATACATATATATATATATATATATATACATATATATATATATATATATATATATATATATATATACAATTTATCAACATATATATATATATATATATATATATATATATATATATATATATATATATATATATATATATATATATATATATATATATATATATGTAAAGTCATAAACGATTAACCCTATTTCAGTGTTTTACGACTTTAGTAGTCACCCTACCTAATGCCAAGTGATTTTATGTAGCAGAAATGGATCCCCTCAGCAAAAAGAAAAAAAAAGAAAAAGAAAAAGAGGCTGACAGAATAACCCATATTGAGTTAGCAAACATAAGTGGCATTCACGTTTCATAATGGCATTACCGTAATTTCTCTACTTTAGAGTGTGTAATAACTCTTGGTACATGCCATGTATAACAACAAATGGACCTGGTTTCATATCCCATCATTATTGCATAATTTCATTTAACACTGACGTAAGAAAATTTATAGGGTCATGGTACGCCAGACGAACAATTTTTAGCTCACCAACACCATGGTGAACCTTATATGTTTTGTTCTGGTCAGTATTAGAGGAATAAGGTGGGGGAAATTCAATAATAGCGTCCTACACATATCATTGTATATTTATATAACTAAAACAAATCTACGGACGGCACAACAACAATCAAGGGAATTGTTCTTGGCATTCTCTTATTGTGATGGTAGGGCCGCAGCCGATTTCGTAAAATTTATCATTGCCGGTTCATATGACTCTCAAATCTCATGTCGGTGTAATTTTCGTATACTACTTTCTCTTACACTTTCCTCAGGTACAAAATAATATTTTTATTAATTTAGTTTGCTACTCGAACTCGAAGGGATTTCTCCCCCTTTTCTCCTTTTCTGCATGAGGGGACGGAGACGGGGGTCGCCGATTTAATGAAGCGGCCTTGCTGTGAATGTGCTGTGTCTTGCGATATTGCTTCTGACCCAGGGCAGTGGGCGAGATGCAGGGATGACCCGTCATCCAGGAGGTGCCAAGATAAGAGGGAGGGAAGAGGGTAGAGGGGAGTGGAGTATGTAGGGGATGGAATGGGTGGGAGTGGTTTCTATGCCTTTGTTTTTTGGCTACCTCCCTTGTAATGGGGAAAAAGCCTTTGGTATATGTATGTATGTAATTTGCTATATGTTGGTGGCGTAGACGGAAGCTTGCTGTTCTCGTATCTACTTAGTTGTGGAATATAATCCTGCATTAACTCCGATTCCTAGTAGTGACTGTCACCTGCCCCAGCAGTCCAAGCGCACAGGACAAAGGTGATGACTTTGGCTGAAACATGCAATAACCAATCAGATGCGTTTCACTACAATATTTGTCAATAGCTCAACTGGTGTCACTTTATCTTTTAAATGCCTAAGTTTCTTAGACCTTATAGATAAAATGACACATCTTGTATATGATTCTTGCGTTCATTGCCAGCCAGTGGAGAAATATTAATAAAAAAGTTGTCGTGCCATATGCTTATTCTTTATACGAACCTGACAGATGTTGTAAATTCTGTGACCTTTCTTGTATTTCATTTAGTAGTCTAATACAGTTATAGAAGTCTATCTCTTGATTTATGACCATTGGTAATTTTTGTCTTACCATCATGTGTATATTTTATTCTTAATGCAATCTTCTTTACACGGTAAATCCATACAATGTTGATCTATATGAATTCAAGTCTTTTTTGGTTTTACATTCCTGTATATACAAAGGTATTATATTTCAGTCTTCCATATAATAAGAGGACATACCTTGCTTATGATTTTCTCTTTCATTGGCAACCATAGGAGAAACGTTAATTCATAAGATATTTTGTCATAGTTAGTTTTTGTTCTTATAATCCAAAAATTATTATATTGTAAACCCTGGCCTTCCTAATGTACATGAAAATTAAAACAGTCTCTCTCTGAGATAAGATTATAAGGTCAACATCTTCATGTAAGCATGCTCATACAAGAGCAATATGTCTTCCAGGGCAATTTCACAGAACATCAGTCTATATGAGTTCAAGTTTTCTTTGTCATCTTTATTAACTTCGTATTTCTAATTTTCCAGTTTGTGGAATATCATAAGATGTAGTCGCATTCACAGTTTTATGAAAACATTTTCTGTTTTATCAAAATTATTTGAGCCTGTCTTGCATGAATAATATATATATATATATATATATATATATATATATATGTATATATATATATACATATATATATATATATATATATATATATACACATATATATGTATATATTGGAGCTTTTTCCCTTATGTGGATGGATTCAAGCATTTTCACGATAGTCTCCCTATCAATTACAGCCTGGTGGTATTGGAGGTGGTGTTGTTTAATTGCTCCTTGTTGTAAATGTAGGGACAACCGTCTACTCAGTTGGCATGTCGTGAACCCAATGTATGTAGATTTACGGGGTGCGCAGTCCCCAGAAGTACCAAAATAATTGTACTAAAATAAAGGAATTAAAAATGCTTGAAGCCATCTACATAAGGGAAAGAGCTCCAATAATTAACATTCAATCCAACATGATTTCTGCTACCTCGTTATTTAATTCTTCTTCGAGACTTAGAGCCTAACGACAGTAAAACACCTACCTCCTTCCTCTCCCCCTCCTCCACCTCACCAACCTCCACTTGATCAGCGGGGTGTCCCTGCGAGACGACCTATCGCACCTGACTCCTCCCCTCTCCCTCCCCCTTTCCCTCCCCCTCTACGGCGAAGTGTCCGCCTACTTAGAGGGTCAAGACCCTTCCAGCGTTCCCAAGCGGCATATACTTAATCCACGTTGCCTGTACAATATTGTCAATTGTGTATCATGTAGCTTTGTATAACTGTAGCTTAATTCTTGTAAACTATTCTGAAGATGACTCCCTGAAGTCGAAACGTCAAATTAGATATGGAAGACTATGGAAGGCTTGTATTTGCCCACCCCCCTGAAATGAGATCTACTGTGGGAAAAATTGAAAATCTTAGGAAGAAGATTAATCAGTGCCAAAATGCTGTCGTGTGTATTAGTGTGTATTAGTGAGAATCTGCGCCCGAAATACACAATATACATATACATATACATTCACATATACATATACATATACATGTACATGTACATGTACATGTACATATACATGTACATATACATATACTCTTCTGATGGCAATATCTTCGTTACCGCAGAGTTTTTTGGCTTCTTGAATGTATCATTTGTGTACTACGTGGCTTTGCAATGTTCCTCTGATTCTGGATGCTTCTGATGTGAGCAAGCCTTGGAGGTCCCTAGCTGTGGTGACTTTCTTTTGCTTTTCTTATTTCCTAATGTCATCTAAGTGTACTCGAATTTCTTGTCTTTTCTAGTGTTGTTGAGCCTTGAAATGTAGTGGTAGATGAGTCCCATATTGGGTAGTTTCTATTGATCTTGGACGAGTTATAAGTTGGTGTCAAGGCTGTATCCTTGGGATGGTTTTGGAAGTTTTATGTTGTCTCCATAAAGCTTGGAGAGTTTAGAAAAATTTCTTGCCTCTGTGCTTTGGTGGTATTGTAGTGGACTATGTAGACTTTTTCGATGGGTATCCGTAAGTTTATAGGGACGTTTGCCTCTTTCCAAGTGGCTAGGGATTTCTCTATCTGTTCCTTCAATTGTTGAGAGAGATGTCGTTTCTCTTGAAATTGGAGTTCTAAGAAGTCATTCACGAACTTGTAGGTTAGCTCCAAGTTCCTGGATTTCTCATTGTGAAATTTAATGTTAGTGTATACAGGATAGATATTTTCTTGTAGATAACTTTTTATTTAGGATTTTTGTTTCTCTTTCTACTTTACGACGTTGGGCTGGTAGTCTGCCGAGTATTTGTCCATAGGTTGCTGGAATGCTTCGGTCTTCGTTTGAGACCATCTTCTGGGTGAATGGTTTGAGTTCTATAAAGTGACAAACGTCGACTATCATTACTATCAGTAAAAAAAAAAAAAAAAAAAAAAAAAAAAAACTGCTCGCATCTCTGTAATAACCTCCAGTTCGAATTTAGTGACCAGTGTGTTACAAACACCTCATTGGAAAGTTTGCTCCATTCGAAGAGTATACGATATTAAAGGCTGCTTTAAATCATCTCTCGTTTAAACCAAAGGCGATATCACACTGGACTATTTTTCCTTCATCCTCCAATAAATCGGAGGTACAATCTACCTTCAGAACCTTTTCCGCCGCAAAATCACTATGGCAGACTATTTTGTTTTCTCAACAATTTACATGGACTGTCATTTGATAGACTGGAGAAAGATTATTTTCCTACAGCATATCAGGTTCCTTCCTGGAAGCCGTGGCCTGCAAATCCGCCTCAACAATAGGAAGAAATTAGCCCAGGGTGGTAACACCTTTACACGCGAGCATTCTTGTACTAATGTACATTTTTTGTTCGTAAGCCTTCCCTGATAACTGGCTCTCTCACCGCTTTTCTCACTTTGCCTACTCTACCTATCCTCTGCCACCCTAAGCGGCTGGCCAGCTTTGCTCTACTGTACGTTTATGAACCCAAGCTTCTGGAGTGTGGTATTGTTTAACCAGGGGAAGTCCAATTTGACGAATGAGTTACTCCTGACCCGATATGTGGTCTCATTTCCCTCCTCCTCCGGCCTCTTCATCCGGCATCCTCATTAATCTCCCCTCATTATTCTATGAATGAAAATAGAACACGAAATACTTACGATGTCAAATCAGGAAAATTGCTTGAAAGAGTAATAGATAAAGAACAAATAAAAAAGGCGAGAGCGTAGAGAAAAGAATATATATATATATATATATATATATATATATATATATATATATACACACACACACATATATATATATATATGAATGTATATATATACATATATATATATATACATATATGTATATATATATATGTATATATATATATGTAGTATAATATATATATATACATATATATACATATATATATATGTATATATATATACATATATATACATTCATGCATATATATATATATATACATATATATACATATATATATATATACATATATATATATATATATATTCTTTTCTCTACGCTCTCGCCTTTTTTATTTGTTCTTTATCTATTACTCTTTCAGAGAGAGACAGAAAGAGGGAGAGAGAGAGAGAGAGAGAGATAAAAAAAGAAGAAACGACGGTCATTGAGTCCAGATATTAAAGTTCAGTGTAAAAGTTTGACATAGTAGAAGGAAGAAAGGGAAGTAAGCAGGCAAACGAGGATAATATAAGAGAATAATACACTCACAAACAGACGGAAGGCACACGATGCTATGCACCAGATAATTATAGATGCAAACTGTATGTGGTCAGACATAGCTGACATTATTCACTATGGGGTTAGATTACGTACCGGATTCGAGACTGAAAGCTATTACTCTATCGGATGAGAGCTTTGAGCTCATATAGTCCATTCTGTGCGTAATGATATAAACTCACACATATGACACATTCATTCCTATTGATCATGGGGAAGAGAAACGACATGCAATGTTATAGGTAACATTCTCAGTGTTCTCAAATTCAGTGCCCTACTCTAGCCCTCAAGGCCATATGTACACTATATTAGCGTGATGTGCGAATGTGTTCGTGGATGAATTTGTATGCATAAATGTGTGTGCATGTATATGTGTGTGCATTTGTGTGAATGTGTGTGTGTGTGTATGTGTGTACGTCTGTGTGTGTGTGTGTGCATGCGTGTGTGGTTGTATGTATGTGTCTATATAGTTGTTGTTTCTGTCTTTTTTATTTACTTAATTGATGTTGATGGGGCTGCAGCTTATGGAGTTAAATTTTTCATTCTTCATTATGTTCTAACATCTTGTTTTCAATGACTCCAGATGATTAAATCCATTTTTTCCTCTTTTCATTTATTTTTGTCCTTTTCATATATCCTCTTTCTCTTTCTTCCACATATATGGATAATCCTAGTTTTTTAGTGCTTTAACATATGCCTGGCTCTTTGTATTTTGCCTGATTTATTTATTTACATCTTTCTGTCGTTGAGGTGGAAGAAGAACAAAGGAGACGCGGGCCAAGATACATATTTTATTTATTTATTTATTTATTTATTTATTTATTTATTTATTTTTATTATTATTTTTTTTAATGTACAACAGAACTATAATTTACAATATGGAAAGGATCAGACTCTCAATGGTATATACTTTTTCCTCATTCTATTTAATAAATTACATTTCTATGACCGTTACCAATTCATATCTCTCATTAAGTTATATCATAAAGGATTTTCTGAGAAACTCTTATGTATTGGTAAATCTTGGCAGCAGATATTCTTTTAAACAAGTTATGCTATAAACAACTGCGCATTCGGCGCTACAAAGCTTCTTGAGTAGACGTTCAATTCATCTGAACGTTGATTTTTGGTAACAGGAAAGACG
>NC_134800.1:51242544-51245044 GCF_046742065.1 Oratosquilla oratoria
TTATCACGACAAGAATGACAACCAGTACTGTGAAGTTCTGAATATGTGGGATGAAATTTAATTTTTAAGCACAATTTATATTGTTCTGACGTGAATTATCTTTGTTTAGGCAAGGGTTATTTGCATACACTACTTTCATTTTGGGGGACATTGAACCTTAATGACCTTCATTTGGTCTTTTACAAAATTACAAAGGTCATAACAATTTATTATTGTTGTACCCAAAGCTGTCTAACGAAAAGTTCTTCAAATACATTACCAATACTTCCATATTTGGGATGGAGTATACTGTACTGCAATAGAAAAATATGCAGTAACAAACAAAATACTGTAGTTAAACAGTTTCTCTGTAAATGTTCTTTTGTATATATTTTACCTCGGGTAATAAAGAAAAAAAAATTCTTTCTAAAATGAAACCAGTTGCAGTTTTCGGTAGTTCCAGTGATAGATTTCCCGAACTAGCACCGAAATCCCGAAACTCGCACTACTTCCCGTAAAGGACCCCACGATCTTACACACGATAACGGAAGCAGACGGCCGAGTCGGGTCCAAGGTCTGGAACCTGTCCAGCGGTAGACACGCAATGCTAGAAGTGAAATGGAGAAGATAGATGAGTAGAGGAGGAAGCGAAAGAGAAGTAGAAGTGGGAGAAGGGAGAAAGAGGGGCGCAGGAAGAGGAGGAAAACAACTAAAAGAATGAAGAGATCGATAAGAGGAGGAGGATAAAGAAGAGAATATGAACGAGGATAACGAAGGTTAGGGAAAAGAGGATAATGAGGTGGGGAAGCAAAGGAGTTCCAAAAGTAGGGAGTGGAAGATTTTTTTTTTTTTTCCCAGGAGAGACACAGAGATAGAGACACCAAAGAGGGAATGACAGGGCAGAATTAGACATTTGATAAGCTAGAGCAACAGATGAAGTACAAAAAGCTGTTTACAAATAACCATATATTGCTGAAGGCCAAGCATTTCATTTTTCTAATTTTTTTTTTTTTATTATTCAACGTCATTATCACTATCATTCCTCAGAAATTTGTGTATTTGTAACTCAGTTATCTTCATTTAGTTCCTCGTGAAATTTTACTTGATGATGGTGCTACATCTTTTTTTTTATTCAACTATAAGGACACAAATAGAGTTTATTTCTATAAGTAAAAGAATGTAATTTACCAATAAAGCACGAACGCAGAAGAATAGAAAACAATAGTAAAGAATACACTAAACAAGAATCAAGAGTTAGTGCAAAGAATGTATCCATATATTCCCTTTCTAAAATACTGTAGTTTGTAGGTAACTTGGAAGATTGTCGAATCTTAACAAAAGTATATAAAGCGTCTAGAATAGCAAGGGAAACTTTCCATAAAAAGTCAGAAAATTATTCAAAATATTGCACAGAACTGTAAGTACTGTGCCTTAGTTAATTTCAGCGCTATTACAATTTTGAAAACACCAATGGAAAGTTCATTTTATATAGAATAAGACTAATATAGTTAAAAATATGTATATAGACTTCATAACTAGTGACTAAAAAGTACTAGTTAGTGCCACTACAAGTGTCTACCACAGTACCTTGTTATAATTTGCGATATTTTGAATAATTTGTCCGACCTGTGATCGTCTTTAAATGTCAAAAGATAGTTTCCTATCTAATTACTAACGATAACAGTGGTAAATTATGCATCACTAGTTATGACTATTGATGACAAATATGACTAATTTGTACAATATATGTTTAACTATTATTATCATTATAATCATACAGGGTCATTAATTTTTTTTTATTACTAGTGCTCATTAGCCGTCAGTAGTGATGAAAGCTGATGACTAGTGATGACTAGTCATGAATAGTTTTTAACATATTTTTTATTATTATCATTATTAATATTGATGCTGTCTTGTTGCATTGCTTCTGGCCTAAGGCAGTGGGCAAGATGCAGGGATGACACATCATCCAGGAGAAACTAAGAAAAGAAGAAGGGAGGGAGGGGGGTGAATGGGAGTGGAGTGTGTGGGAGTGAAATGGGTGGGAGTAGATTAATGCCTTTGACTTCGGCTACATCCCTTGTAAGGAAGAAAAAACCCTTGGTATGTGCATGTATGTATGTATGTATGTATGTATGTATGTATGTATGTATGTATGTATGTATGTATGTATGTATGTATGTATGTATGTATGTATGTATGTATGTATGTATGTATGTATGTATGTATGTATGTATGTATGTATGTATGTATGTATGTATGTATGTATCTATGTATTTATGTATGTATGTATGTATGTATGTATGTATGTATGTATGTATGTATGTATGTATGTATGTATGTATGTATGTATGTATGTATGTATGTACGTATGTATGTATCATTTAGGGGCTAATAACCATTTTTGAATACTAGTGTACATGTGTGTGTGTGCGTGTATGTATATGTGTGCTTGTGTGTGTGTGTGTTTGTGCATGTGTGTGTATGTGTGTGTGTATATGTGTATGTGTGTGTGCGCGCG
>NC_134800.1:51247544-51250044 GCF_046742065.1 Oratosquilla oratoria
ATATATGAATATATATATATATTATATATATATTTATATATATGCATATATATATATATATATATATATATATATATATATATATATATATATATATGTGTGTGTGTGTGCGTAATTAACCACGAGGAAAAGTAAACTAACGAAGCAGAGCGCTGTTGTATAATTACATCTTCAGTGCAGATACACTGAAGATGTAATTATACGAAAGCGCTCTGCTTCGTTAGTTTACTTTTCCTAGTGGTTAATTACGCAATTGTGAACACACGCTCCTAGTGTTTTTATTGCATACATATATATATATATATATATATATATATATATATATATATATAGTATATATACATATACATATAAATATATATATATATATATAAAAGATATATATATTACTATCTAAAATGAGTGACCTCGATTTTACTATTAGATATCTTAAGTTCAAAGGTCTTCCTTCTAAGCAAAAATCCATATACAATATCCGTGTCCTTGATCTTTCAAAAGAACATACAGTAGAACTATTGTGGTGTATGCAATAGTAACAGAAAAGTAGATTGAATTCACGTTTGAACTTGATTTATTTCCCTTAAACCTAGTTCAAAAGTTTCAGACAAAATATCATGTTCATATTTTCAGTGCCTTTGATCTTAGTCATTACACAATTACTCCCAAATTTTTGATAGAGCCATTTTGCCTTAATGTTAATAACAAATAGATGAAATACTAAAAAAATCTCATTCCTGGACTCTATCCAAGGAAGATAGTGTCATGATATCATCTGGTTGGGATGTATGTTGACATCTCACAGGGAATCCAAAAGGAAGATGAGTGTTATGATCCCAAAGTATCATAGCTTTAACTTCCAGACAACTATGAAATAAGATATACAAAAATGATTCTCTATTATCGTCATTCAACATCTGTATACTGAAAAAATATCTATTCAATTGCTGAAAAGTTCACTAGATGAATGAAAACAATTGACTGTGAGTTGAGCAGAAGTTGAATATGCTTTGATGACTTAAGCTACCTTCATTTCAACGAAATCACTTAACGAAAGAAATATCAAATTAAACTAAGAACAAGTGATGTCGATGTAGACGAATCTTAGTCGCATAACCACAACTTTCCTGTAATTGAACAGAGCTCTAAGTCAAACAGTACAATAATCCATATAGATTGTATATCTAATTGCTGCGAAAAGGTTAATCAGATCCCGTGTTCTATATACACAGCATAGTTTACATAATGAATATTCGCTCGCTAAATTGTTTTCATTATACACATATATCCACGAGCAAGGGAGAAGGGGAGAGATATTCAAGCTCCATCGGTCCGATTAATAGGACGCAAACATGTCTGATTTATCAAATCGTTGTAGACTGACATAACTCCATAGGGGGTTGAATCTAAAGGGGGTTTAAAGGTTACCATAGGATACCAACACGTCACCATTACTAACAGAATCCTGCGACTCCAGGCTGAATAAAGCCGGAATTACTAGAAGGGGGGGAATGACAAGGAAAGGGAGGAAAAAAAAAATCTTAACTTCCAATTTCAAAATGTATTCTTAACGACGATATCGGGCGGGTAGTGAAAGATAGAACGCGAGCGGAACCTCCACACTCGACTGGTTGGCGGCGGGTCCAGCCATTAAGGTGCAGTCTGGGATGAACATTTGATTGGGCCTGCATCTGGCACCCGCTGAGATAGGACCAGGCCCGGCAGCACCACACCCGCGAACGCGCGCGCGCACGCATACGCGGCCACCCACGCCCAATACCGTCCGCTTGCCTCACTGGAAGGTTGGATTAGATGGCAGATTTCGCAAGCTTTCGAAATCAGCAGGGAAAGAGAGTAGAATCAGGGGAATGAGGATAAGGAAGAAGAAAAAGGAGTGAAGAAAAGGAAAAGGGGAAGGACGTAAGGGAAACTTGAAACACAGTAGGAAGTAATGTAAAATGGACAAAATGAAAAAAAAGGATTAAAAGGAATAAGGAGAAGGGAGATAAACGGTCCGTACAAACAGTGAGAGCAAGATAATAAGGACAAAGAAAGAGAATTGGAGGGGAGGAAGGACAAGGGGAAAATCGAAATGAGCACCGGAGTGGAAATATGAAATTCATGTTTTCGCTTGTAATATGAGGAAGAATTAGGAGGACGTGTGTGTAGAAAAGGAGTATTTTCGTAACTCCTGTGATTAGATGTTCAAATATTGGCCGATATGCAAGTTAATGCAAGGCGAGTGTTTCTATGTACCACACTACTAAGCAGCCTATATAAACTTATACTTTAGGAATTTATCTCAAACAGAAATATCATTTGACCTAAAAAAAAGTTAACACTTCCAATTCAAAAGCCTGGGTAAGCAATTCGTTGACTACAGATGATTCTATACATTGTAACTACTACTGGTTTCGTGATGATCGTAAGAACCGTAGGGAAAAAAATTAACAACGGTAGATTTCCCCTGGAAGTGGGATACTTGCTGATCTACTTAGCTAAA
>NC_134800.1:51257544-51260044 GCF_046742065.1 Oratosquilla oratoria
CTAGATCCTCCCCACAGCCAAAATGAATTCATTCCTAACTTCCCCCACTTCATAAAATACCCTATCCATCTTGGTCTTACCTCCTTCATTTCCATTAACACCTGCCCATTTGCACCTTTTACCATTACCTCTCAGCCTAACTCATCCCCTTGCTCCTTCAACTTCCTTCCAAATCACCTTTTTATTCTTAAAAAAAAGTTGTCATACATTTTACATCTGCTCTTCTCTTTGCCTCCCTTACCTTATTTTTTGCTTCTTCTCTTCTTGTTGTACCTCTCATATGCTTCCTTAGTCCTACATAGCAATCAATCCATATATACTCACTTCTTCTGTTGATTTACCACCTTCACCTCTTTGTATTACCATTCATTACCGTTCCTTCCACCCCCTCCCATCTTCCTCGTACCTCATACCATCTTTGCATAGTTTGTTACTTTCTCCTTATAATACAACCATAATTCTTCCTCTGCCTCTGCTTTCTTTCACACCACCTCCCATACATCTCTCTCGTTCCACTGGTATTTCTTCTATTTTTGTTTCTGATTCAATTTGTTAACCATCAGCATCTTTCTACTTTCTATCCTTTTTCTTCTACTCCTCTTTTCCTCCATTCTCAATATTCTTTTTAATAGAAAATTACTTGACACTCCCTCACTCTCATCCCTGAAAATCTGCACGTCCAGAACCCTTCCTATCCTTTTTTCGGATACCACTACATAGTTCATTAACCACATATCTATTCACCACCCTTTCTTTATGTATACTTATACTGGGGTCTCTTCTTAAACATTGTGTTCGCAATAATCACCTCCCTTTCTAAACACATCTCCAACATTACCTCTTCACTCAGACTTTAATCAGGCACCCAAACCTTGCTTCTACTCGATCTATTGATTTATTCCCTTCTCTAGCAATAATACCCCCCAAAATCACTACATTCACATTCCCCCGAAAGCTCTCTAAACATTCATAAATCCATCGAAAAGCCTCCTTCTCCTCTTCGCTCACAAAATCCCAGATCTTCCATCCTAGTTTCACCTTTATCCACAACCTTGAAGACACTTCCTTCCAAACCACCGTGCGCTTTTCTATCTCATCACTTACCAGCAGAGCCACTCCTTCTCTCCCTTGCCCTCATATCATTCCCGACACTTTCCTCACCACACTTCCAAACTCATAATTAACTCTCCCTTTCAACTTAGTTTCACTGAACGCAAACACATGTGTCTTCCTTCTCACAAACATACTGTCAATCTATTATCTTTTACTTTCATCTGCATCACAACCACGCATATCTAATGACCCCTAATGTTGGGTTCTAGTTGTTGTTCCCCTCCCAGATCCTCTTATGTCTTGATTTCTCATAGAATTGCCATACAGGAGACAGTATCCCGAGTCCCGTAACTCCCCCCTCTCACTTTGCCACCTTTTACAAATTGCATAGGATTCACTGGGACAGAGTTCTCCATAAGGAGGGAGTCAGTTACAAAAGAGCAGCATAAAGGAGGTGCAGTCGTTGTAAAAAAGTAGCACCGTTCCTCTATATGTAGAGATTTAATTCAACATAGACAAATTACGTGTGGCTTCAGTCCCTAGGAGCCCCCCCAAAACAGTCCCTAAGGGATTGGCTACATGCTATCGTGCAATTGCTATTGTACTAAGATATATAGTCAATACCCCCAGTAATGACTATAACGATAATCAAAATGATGATAGAATTGCCTGGTATAAACCATACACAGTGCAAGGTTCAAGTAATCAAACATATATCACCTCCATTCCCTCCCCTTTTTTACATCCCAGCCTTGTTGTGAATCAGTAGATCCCCTCCTGTTATATCTATATCCATTCTATTGCATTCTATTACGTTTCCTATATACGAAAATGGAACAGAGTAAAGGTTCAAGAGTAGGCTTGAATCCCCCTTTCATTTCAAACCGATCCTTTTAATTCAATCTCCCCTTATTCCTCCTTCGCTGCCCCTCACCAACCCGATGCCGACTCTGTGCAAACATCCTTGAGTCCCGTTCTACCCCGTCAAGTGTTCTCCTAGTCAATTCTTTCGGTGGTTTTTAGGTTTACTCTTGGCCACTTCCTTCGACAATTAGGAGTTACCCCACCTCGTGTTTTGGCGTTTCGATTGCTTCTTGTAGTGTGTGCCTTCCTCTTCTTTCATCAACTTTGTTACATCTTCGTCGATGATACACAGTATAATGGCGTACTCTATAGATCGCATTCTGGCAAATGTCAAATAATTCTATTTAACTCTCGGGATTCCGTTCTAGTTTTGTAATCAAGTAATATAATCTGTTTTTCATGAAAACCTTTCAATTAGGATCATTATCATGTATGAGTAAATATTGTCTCTGTTGGATATATATATATATATATATATATATATATATATATATATATATATATATATATATATATATATTTTTTTTTTTTTTTCAACCACAAATCACTTTTAATTCTATGCCATCGCAGTCGAGACTGAAGA
>NC_134800.1:51267544-51275044 GCF_046742065.1 Oratosquilla oratoria
CCACATTTCCAAGGTAAATAAAAAAAATGGTTAAAGATAATCAATTACAAGAAACTTCATTCAATACAATTTTTATATGTCTTTTTTTTTTTTTTTAATATGACGTCCGCCAAATAGTGGCTGTCACTGCCTATACATTCTTGGAGGCGATTTCGGAGGGCTGTCATGGCTCGGCGGGTTAGGTCGCGTGGAACAGTAGCTTTTTCCTGCTGAATAGCAACCTTAAGAGATTCAAGAGTTTGGTGTCGATGGGTATACACTCGTGATTTAAGGTAGCCATTAAAAAAAAAATAAATAAAAAAAAAAATCCGAGGTTAGGGGGATGGGCTGGCTATCCAACATCGACACGAAAGTGATCAGCCGACCCGGAAACATTCCCTCCCTTTGTACTTGTAATGATCTTCGATCTGTGTGCCATGGCTCCGTTTTGCTGAAACCACAAATCAAGTTCTTCTAGCTCATGGTGTTCGAGTTGTAGCAAAGGCAACCTTCAGAAATCGCCCCCAAACGTGTAAAGAGAACAACGGTCACCATCCTGCGGATGTCATCTTTAGAAAATAAGTAAAAACTATACTGACTGAAGTTTGAATTCTGTAAGTAATATTTCGATTGTCTTTAATAATTTATTTTCCATTTACCTTGAAAATGTGGGATTTTTTGGGGTGGGGGAGGTCATTTACATTAAGTTCTAGAGTAACGTTATTAACTGTAAGTGCACCGAACAATATTCCTGTATATATATATATATATATATATATATAATATATATTTATATATATATTTATATATATGTATATATGTATATATATATGTATATATATATGTATATATGTATATATATGTATATATATATATATATATATATATATATATATATACATATGTATGTATATATATGTATATGGTGAAGGTGGAAAAAGAAGTCACGGGTCTAGTTCCGAGTTACTGAGTTTATTCCTGACCGGTTTCGCTCTATGCTGAAGAAGCATAGAGCGAAACCGGTCAGGAATAAACTCAGTAACTCGGAACTAGACCCGTGACTTCTTTTTCCACCTTCATCAACTTGTCACAATGTACCAACATATATGTATATGTAAATGTATATATATATATATGTATATATGTATATGTATATATATATGTATATATGTATATATATATATACATATATATATATATATGTATATATAGTATGCAGTATTTTTCTCTGCTCCCTAGCTTGGTCGTAGAATTTGAAGCCCTTCGGTGCGTGGCTCTTCCATCAGCAAAATCCGCAGTCAAAAGATAAACAGAAAAAAGGTTACCGTTGTTGGAAAAAGGGGAGAACTCCACAACCAATCAAAAGTTTTTACCCTTCTGTCTGGGGGCCCTTTCTTCATCTAAATAAAACCAAACCGTACTAGCCAGAACAATGTGTTAAAGTAAGCCACATGCTGAATTTGCTGGAATAATTTTGTAGATCCTGAGTTAGTATAAGGTTTAGTTTTACTGAGATGTGACCTCCGCTTTTGAAAAAAAATCTAGTGTACTTTAAAAAAAGGATTCTTACATACAAACTGTTAAATTGAATATATTCTGTGTTGACTAACGGCAGAAAATTATATCACCAGATTTAATTCTGATTGACAATATATGATTTTGTTTGATTAGAGGTCGTCTGCCCTCGAGACGAAAGTGTTAAACAATTCGTGTACAAACAGACAAACCGTTGTGGGATTGATTCGATAAATCCATAGAGATTCTTGGCCACTTTTACCAAACTTCTGAATTAATTATCAATTATGTCATTGTCCCGGTCTCGAAACAATCCACCCCAAATAGCTCCGTATCGTGTCATATATTAAGCCATTTTATTTCTGGTATTTGTTGTAATCAAACCCATCAATATCTTTTTCTGATACTTTTGTTTCTCTCTAATAATATAGCATACTAGCAAAATCCCCTTGCTTAAGAATATATAACACAAAACTAAAAGCAAAAGAATTTACTTTCAGTAGTTGATACATAAGCACTGACTCTGCCGTATGCACACGCCCATTTCAAAATCCCAGTTAATCCCTTTGTTTCGTTTGAATGAAGCCTGAGTGAATATGTATGGAAATATTACTCACTAACAGGCTAGAATAATTTGGTTACGAAATTCGATTCATATTTCTGATTGCAAGCGTGTGAATCCATTCAAGTAAAGGTAACCTTCTATACTCAACTTTTCTGGTAGGAAGTGAAGTATCCAGTCTCAATATGAATGAAATGATTTCCTGTTTAGTTTTCATCTACACATTTCACTGCAAATGTGATTTTCTTCAACATAGGAAACACTGTACTGAAAGGGTATTTCTTGTTTTGACGGAAGGGCGAAGGTCGAGGGGATGGCGGTTCGAATCCTGCCATCGGCGAAGTTGAACCAAGGGCATGGTTAATTAAATTCCACGCTACAAAGTCCTCTGCGAGGGGCACCGTACTAGCCTTCCAATAGGGGGAGTTTGTGACGTTCAACCACATGATCGTCATCACTATTCAAATAAGACGAGTCATATATACCCATAAGGTCAACAGTTACGGCTGGCATCCGACAAACACAAAGTCACTGTCGATCAAAGACATGAAGTTTCGAACAAAACAATGGTCTCTCACATGTAAAGACATTTTATCATTGGGGAAAAAAATCACACTAACAAAACAACAAGAGTTACTTAGACATTTCAAAATACATTATTACATAGTTATGTTCCAATGAATATATGTGTGTGCATTTCATTTTCTACGCCAAGATTTACATACCACTTCCGAATGAAAGTTGACACCAAATCAATTTAAAGATATAACAACAACAAAGAAGATTCTGTGTAGTTTTCTATTAATTCCTTAATTTCCGGAATCCAATAAAAAGGATTCCCCAGTCAATACGAAGATGAGGATAATGATGGTAATAATAATGATAATGATTATAATAACAATGATAATGATAATGATAATGATAATGATAATGATAATAATAATGGTAATAATTATATTGATAATGATAATAATAATAATAATGATAATGATAATGATAATGATTAATAATAGTAATAATAATAATAATAATAATAATAATAATAATGACAATGATAATGATAATGATAATGATAATTATTAATAATAATAATAATAATAATAATAATAATAATAATAATAATAATAATAATAAATAATTAATACTAATAATAATAAATAATAATAATAATAATAATAATAATAATAAATAATAATAATAAATAATAATAATAAATAATAATAATAAATAATAATAATTAATAATACTAATAATACTAATAATAAATAAATACTAATAATAAATACTAATAATAAATAAATACTAATAATAAATAAATACTAATAATAAATAAATACTAATAATAAATAAATACTAATAATAAATAAATACTAATAATAAATAATAATAAATAAATCATAATAAATAAATAATAATAACAAATAATAATAATAAATAACAATAACAATAACAATAACAATAATAATAATAAATAATAAATAATAAATAATAAATAATAATTAATAATAATAATAATTAATAATAATAATTAGTTAATAATAATAATAATCAATAATAATCAATCAATAATAATCAATAATAATCAATAATAATCAATAATAATCAATAATAATAATAATCAATCAATAATAATCAATAATAATAATAATCAATAATAATAATCAATAATAATCAATAATAATAATCAATAATAATCAATAATCTAATCAATAATAATTGATAATAATTAATAATCAATAATAATTAATAATCAATAATAATAATTAATAATCAATAATAATAATCAATAATAAATAATAATCAACAATAATTAATAATCAATAATAATCAATAATCAATAATAATTGATCATCAATAATAATTAATAATCAATAATAATTAATAATCAATAATAATTAATAATTAATAATAATAATCAATAATAATTAATAATCAATAATAATTAATAATCAATAATAATTAATAATCAATAATAATTAATAATCAATAATAATTAATAATCAATAATAATTAATAATCAATAATAATTAATAATCAATAATAATCAATAATCAATAGTAATCAATCAATAGTAATCAATAGTAATCAATCAATAGTAATCAATAACAGTAACAATAATAAATAGTAATCAATCAATAGTAATCAATCAATAGTAATCAATCAATAGTAATCAATCAATAGTAATAATAATCAATAGTAATAATAATCAATAGTAATAATAATCAATAGTAATAATAATCAATAGTAATAATAATCAATAGTAATAATAATCAATAGTAATAATAATCAATAGTAATAATAATCAATAGTAATAATAATCAATAGTAATAATAATCAATAGTAATAATAATCAATAGTAGTAATAATCAATAATAATAATAATCAATAATAATAATAATCAATAATAATAATAATCAATAATAATAATAATCAATAATAATAATAATCAATAAAAATAATAATCAATAAAAATAATAATAATAATCAATAATAATCAACAATAATGATAATCAATAATAATGATAATCAATAATAATAATAATCAATAATAATGATAATCAATAATAATAATAATCAATAATAATAATAATCAATAATAATAATAATCAATAATAATAATAATCAATAATAATAATAATTAATAATAATAATAATTAATAATAATAATAATTAATAATAATAATAATCAATAATAATAATAATCAATAATAATAATAATAAATAATAATAATAATAAATAATAATAACAAGAAAAAAATAAAAATAAAAAATAATAATAATAATAAATAATAATAACAATAAATAATAATAATAATAATAAATAATAATAATAATAAATAATAATAATAATAAATAATAATAATTGATAATAATAATTGATAATAATAATTGATAATAATAATTGATAATAATTGATAATAATAATTGATAATAATAATTGATAATAATAATTGATAATAATAATTGATAATAATAATTGATAATAATAATTGATAATAATAATTGATAATAATAATTTATAATAATAATTTATAATAATAATTAATTGATAATAATAATTAATAATAATAATTAATAATTAATAATAATAATAATAATAATAATGCTAATAATAATAATAATAATAATAATAACAATAATAATAATAATTAATAATAATGGTCTACCTATAATTAATAATAATAATTAATAGTTAATAATAATAATAATTAATAACAGTAATAATAATAATAATTAATAATAATAATAATAATAATAATAATAATAATAATAATAATAATAATAATAATAATAATAATAATAATAATAATTTAATTAATAATAATAATAATTTAATTAATAATAATAATAATTTAATTAATAATAATAATTAATAATAATAATAATTAATAATAATAATAATAATTAATAATAATAATTAATAATAATAATAATTAATGATAACAATAATTAAAGATAACAATAATTAATAATAATGATAATTAATAATAATGATAATTAATAATAATAATAATTAATGATAATAATTAATGATAATAATAATTAATGATAATAATAATTAATGATAATAATAATTAATGATAATAATAATCAATGATAATAATAATCAATGATAATAATAATCAATGATAATAATAATCAATGATAACAATAATCAATGATAATAATAATCAATGATAATAATAATCAATGATAATAATAATCAATGATAATAATAATCAATGATAATAATAATCAATGATAATAATAATCAATGATAATAATAATCAATGATAATAATAATCAATGATAATAATAATCAATGATAATAATAATCAATGATAATAATAATCAATGATAATAATAATCAATGATAATAATAATCAATGATAATAATAATCAATGATAATAATAATCAATGATAATAATAATCAATGATAATAATAATCAATGATAATAATAATCAATGATAATAATAATCAATGATAATAATAATCAATGATAATAATAATCAATGATAATAATAATCAATGATAATAATAATCAATGATAATAATAATCAATGATAATAATAATCAATGATAATAATAATCAATGATAATAATAATCAATGATAATAATAATCAATGATAATAATAATCAATGATAATAATAATCAATGATAATAATAATCAATGATAATAATAATCAATGATAATAACAATTGATAATAATAATAATAATGATAGTAATAACAATGATAATAATAATAATAATCAATAATAATAATAATCAATAATAATAATAATCAATAATAATAATAATCAATAATAATAATAATCAATAATAATAATAATCAATAATAATAATAATCAATAGTAATAATAATCAATAATAATAATAATCAATAATAATAATTGATAATAATAATTGATAATAATAATTGATAATAATAATTGATAATAATAATTGATAATAATAATTGATAATAATAATTGATAATAATAATTGATAATAATAATAATAATAATAATAGTAATAATAAATAATAATGATAATAATGATAATAATTAATAATAATAATTAATAATAATAATTAATAATAATAGTAATGATAATAATAATAATAATGATAATAATAATAAAATATGATAACTAATAATAATAATAATAATAATAATAATGATAATAATAATAATAATATTTAATAATTAATAATAATAATAATAATAATAATAATAATAATTGATAGTAATAATAATAATATTTAATAATATTTAATAACAATTAATAATAACAATAATAATAATAATTAATAATAATTAATAATAATAATAATAATAATAATAATAATAATAATAATAATAATAATAATAATAAAAATAATAATAATAATAATAATAATTAATCATAATAATAATTAATAATAATAATAATAATTAACAATAATAATAATTAATAATAATAATAACTAATAATAATAATAACTAATAATAATAATAATTAATGATAACAATAATTAATAATAATAATAATTAATAATAATGATAATTAATAATAATAATTAATAATAATGATAATTAATAATAATAATTAATAATAATAATTAATAATAATAATTAATAATAATAATAATTAATAATAATGAAGAATGATAATAATGAAGAATGATAATAATGAAGAATGATAATAATGAATAATAATAATAATAATTAATAATAATAATTAATAATAATAATAATTAATAATAATAATAATTAATAATAATAATTATTAATAATAATAATAATTAATATAAATAATAATTACAAATATCAATAATTGTATTAACAATAAAAATTAAATAATGATAATTATTAATAATAATAATAATTAATAATAATAATTAATAATAATAATAATTAATAATAATAATAATTAATAATAATAATAATTAATATTAATAATAATTAATGATAATAATAATGATAATAATTAATAATAAT
>NC_134800.1:51280044-51282544 GCF_046742065.1 Oratosquilla oratoria
TGTGTGTGTGTGTGTGTGTGTGTGTATGTGTGTGTGTGTGTGTGTGTGTGTGTGTGTGTGTGTGTGTGTGTGTGTGTGTGTGTGTGTGTGTGTGTGTGTGTGTGTGTGTATGTGTGTATGTGTGTACGCTTGTGTGTACATGCAGGTATATATATGTGTGTGTGTGTGTGTGTGTGTGTGTGTGTGTGTGTGTGTGTGTGTGTGTGTGTGTGTGTGTGTGTGTGTGTGTGTGTGTGTGTGTGTGTGTGTGTGTGTGTGTGTGTGTGTGTGTGTGTGTGTGTGTGTGGCGTTCTTTGGGGATTTTGTTTGTGTGTATATGTGGTCGGCAAGCTATCTCTCACTTTCCACTATCATTAATTAGGTTTTGTTTCTTACCTCTTGTTACACAATTCGAAACAAATATATTACATTTTTTCAGCGAAACTTTCACGCTTTACATTATGAAGCACTTTAGCCAACTGTTCCGTTTTATCTTTTATTTTCTTTATGTTTATATCTGTTAGATTTTCATTACCTATGGAATTTTATTTTTGTCATGAAAAAAAATCACTTTCTGTTTTTTCTTTATTTACCATATCTAACTGTCTTATTTCTATATTACTATATTATATCCTCTTTACTTCTTTTCCTCTACTCTTTCCCTTCCAATTTATTGCTGTTCATGTTTTCTGTTCTCTCTTTAAACGACAACTTTTTTTTATCCACTCCTAATTCATTCTTTCGTTTTCTACACAATGATTTTTCTCAAACGCCTCTTTTTCTCCCTTCCTATATATTTTCCTTTGTTTCTAAGCATTATTCCATTCGCAATCCTCCCAAGTTCCTAATATGTATTTTCTCTTCTTTCTACTCTTTATCATGTTTCTCCTTTCTTCCCTATCCATTTCCATTTACATTTTTTCCTCTCTTTTAAGTTCCAGTCTTCCTCTCTTATATAATTTTCTAAGTAATCCTACTCATTACATATTATTCTTCCTCCTCCTTCCTTCTCATTTCTATATCCTTGAAACTTTTTGTTCTTCACAATTCACTTTCTGTTTGCTTGTCCATATCATTTTCTTATGCCTTCAGTTTCCGCTCTAATTCTTTTACTTTACAATTTTACTTAAGTATCCTGTCTTACCCTTTATGCATATCTTTTATCATTCATTCTTCCCGTTTCTCCTCTTCCCTCCTTCCCCATTCCTTCCTTTTCATCTCTGTTGTATGTTATCTTCACTTTCTTTATCCGTCGTTCTTTCCTTCTCCCTTCTTCCAGTCTTTTTTTCTTTTGATAGTCTTCCTTCCCCCATTCTTACTTTCTCACCTCTCCTTCCTTATCCCACATTCGCTCTTTCCTTCTCCCTCATTCTCTCTTTCCTTCTCCCTCATTTGCTCTTTCCTTCTCCCTTCTTCTCTCTTTCCTTCTCCCTCATTCTCTCTTTCCTTCTCCCTTCTTCCAATCTTCATATCTTTTGATATTCTCCTTCCCCCATTCTTACTTTCTCACCTCTCTTTCCTTCTCCCTCATTCTCTCTTTCCTTCTCCCTCTTTCTCTCTTTCCTTCTCCCTTCTTCTCTCTCTCCTTCTCCCTCATTCTCTCTTTCCTTCTCCCTCATTCTCTCTTTCCTTCCCCTTTCTTCCAGTCTTCATATTTTTTGATTGTCTCCCTCCCCACATTCTTACCTTCTCACGTCTCCTTCCTTATCTCCCATTCTCTCTTCCCTTCTCCCTCATTCTCTCTTTCCTTCTCCCTTCTTCCAGTCTTCTTTCCTTTTGACAATCTTCCTCCCACATTCTTACCTTCTCACGTCTCCTTCCTTCTCCCTCATTCTCTCTTTCCTTCTCCCTTTCTCCAGCCTTCTTTCTATTCCACAGTCTTCCTTCCCTAGTCTTACTTTCTCACGTCTCCTTCCTTACCCCTCATTCTCTCTTTCCTTCTCCCTTCCTCCAGCCTTCTTCCTTTCTCCCAGTCTTCCTTCCCCAGTCTTACCTTCTCACGTCCCCTTCCGCTTCCACCCAACACTGACGTCGTGCGCTTCTTCCCTCTCCCCCTGACTTACTCGAAAGATAACTGGGCTAACAACCGACCGCCAAAAACCCTCGCGCCCACAACTCATTCCCGCTTCGTGACGCTCCATCAAATCTTAACTCATGAATCTCAAACCCTACGCCCTTTTTTTTCTTTTCTTTTTTTTCTTTTCTTTTTTTTTAGTAGTGGTAGTTGTTGTCCTTATGTAGAGGTCCTGGTCCCTAAGCGGTTCCACGCGCTTACCTGATAAACATGAAGTCTTGCTCAGTTTAGGTTGAATCGTCCATTGGTCTTCTCAACATGGGAAGTAATCCCTTTCCCCAATAAGTGTCCAGTTGTTATGACTTTCCATTGCAAATGGAATGACTTTGTAGCTCTTCAAAGGCTCTTCATTGCGACATCAGTATCACAGCAATTCCTGTGGGAGCTGCCCACTTTCCATACAATTATTATAACTCGTTATAATCTTGCCCAAATTTCCATAAGTGT
>NC_134800.1:51295044-51307544 GCF_046742065.1 Oratosquilla oratoria
GTGATGTGAACATAAGAGTTGACTTTTCTCACTATCAGTTCTAATCACTACTCTTACTGACACAACTACTATTAGTATCACAATTAATGATGGTCTTAAACAGTATATCGTTTAGGTGAATATTACTAGTTTTGAGTGGGAGGGCGGTGAGCTAAACACAGAGATCAGTTGGAGTTTTATTCATTATAAAACTCCAACTGTTCTCTGTGTTTAGCTCACCGCCCTTCCACTCATTTGTCTCTCATACTTCATTACTAGTTTTAAAGGTTATTTTGGTGCTTTTTACAGACCTGAGCTACACATTATACGTCTACTCTGAATTAAACTATGATACTTTGGTTTTACTGCTATCCTTTTTTTTTTTTAGTAATCTAGTTATAACCTCATCTGTAGCCATAGCTCTTTCTGATTCACCTATGATTAAGAAAAAAATACTGAAACTGGAGTCTCATGCGTGTCGTAGTAGACAACTGAATGGGGGTCAATGAGGGAACTAGCGATTCCCCAGTCTGTGTTTCCCTTACACGAAAAGTCGTCATAGGAGAGACTAATACGGGGTCTAACAGTCTAACGGTTCGTCGAACGCAGTTTGACAGACACGTGTTTAAAGTGATGTGTGAACGTGTGAACGGGGTATTTGGTTGTCGAACACGTTGGTTAAGCCCCAAATACCCCGTTCACACGTTCACACATCACTTTAAACATGTGTCTGTCGAACCTCAACCAGAACATTTGTAATTGGCTCAGTGTTTAGAAAGGGAGTTGATGAGAGGAAACACAAATCTTAAAAATAGAGACTAGCATATGTATACACGGGACACGTATGTACACATAATGCAGATTTATATTCACATCCAACTACACATATACATATATACATACACATACACGTTAAAGTAGATAAACATATACATATATGCAGACACATACACATGTACATACGCATGCATTCACACACAATTCTGTTGATAGCAGAGAAAAAAAAAACTTTCAAGGCTTAGGGGAAATACTGTAATTATGTTGCATGCGAAATTATAACCAATTAAATCACAAGAAAATGTACAACAACAACAACAAAAACAGTATGTTTAGAAAAGTGATGGTAGTATGCCTTTAACTATGGTAAAGGAACACATGGTGAGGTCACCAGGATAGGTTAACACATGGAGAGGTCACCAGGATAGGTTAACACATGGGGAGGTAACCATGTAGCCACTTCAAATAGCCACTGAGACGGAAGAAGCGTAAAAGGCATACTTACATCCCCAGCCAACCACGACTACCACACAGAAAAAGATGAGCCAGTCTTCCAATCTCAAGGTTGCAATCGTGTATGCATATCCCGCATTGGACTTCACAGCCACTCCAGACACTGTTTTTCTCAACAGATTCAACACAGGGCTATTTCATTGTCTGACCAGACGAAAGGACGCCAGGCAAGTGTATGTGTATGCGATATATATGTGCATATGTATGTGTATGTCCATGTGTATGTGTATGTGTATGTGTAAATGTATGTGTAAATGTATGTGTATGTGTATGTGTACGTGTACGTGTATGTGTATGTATATGTGTAAATGTATGTGTATGTGCATGTGTATGTGTATGTATATATATATATATATATATATATATATATATATATATATATATATATGTGTGTGTGTGTGTGTGTGTATGTGCATGTGTATGTTCATGTATGTCTGCATATATTTTTGTATATACATATGAATACGTATGTGTATGTATAAGTGCACATGCAAGTATATGTGTAAAGTATGTATATGTGTATGTGTACATATATATATATATATATATATGTATATATATATATATATATATATATATATATATATATAAATGGGTTTATATAAATGCATGTTTGCATGTATATGTGTATATGTGTGTGCGTTCTGCCAATCCATCTCATGATGTCTTTCTTCGAAGTGCCTTAGAATCATAATTCAAGTCCTACTTGTCGACAAACTTCTGGTGCTTCTGCGATCTGGTCGCGACTTTTTGTCCTGTTTCCCTAACATAATGTGCCTCACAATACTTACACTTCCACCCCTATCTGATCGGCTTGACTCTCTGTATCTTTTACTTTAGTCAGCGCTCCGTGTAGCGTGTTTCTAGGTTTATGCACCACTTCTACCCCGTGGTTTCTCAGCCATCTGGCAGCTACCTCGGACGCCCTTTTCACATAAGGGACAATAACCCGCGGTGCATCTCGTCGACTCTCGCCCACTTAGTCGTTTGAGCGTTCCGCTGTTAATCTTTTCACCACCGAATTTGGATAACCGTTGTCAATGAAAACCTTCCTAAGGTATCGTCTCTCCTCCCTTCTTTTTCTTAATAAAAGGTTGGAAGACTGTTTGGACCGGTAAAAGATGGTCAAATTAAGATATTCGTTTTCGGGTATTGGTTTTACGCTGCGGCGGATGATATTCTTCATAGCTCTTTCTTCAGTTTTATATGCTGGTGTCATGTGGCTTTTGTAAAACAGTTTTATGGGTGTCTTGTTTGGGGCGTCGGTGTGGGGGTTTTGTCCAATGAACCAGTGGTCAACTTCATCTCTGATAGATCTCTCAACATTGTTATTAGGGAATCCGTTGTTTATAAGAACTTGGGAGGTCCGTTCAAGTTCATGGTGAACAGATATCCAATCTGAACAGTGGGTGAGCGCCCTCCTCATATACGCATAGTGGAACTTTTGTATCTTACGGGGGACTCAGTCTGTCTATTTAGACAACATCCATTGTTGGTAGATTTGCCATAGACGCTAGTTTTGTATCCAGAGTCAGAGTGGGAGACTTGTACCTGAATATAAATATCTCAATTTGATTATCTTTTACCAGTCCAAGAAGTATTCCAACATTTTATTAAAAAACAACTCCCTCCGTCCCCCGAGGCTCTCCAGAGGAGAAATGTTACCTACACGAATACATGTCAACACGAGGACTGTGAAACTAGTACTATACACTTTTGTAAATACCCTCTTCGTACAGATTAAATGCCAGATATATTGAAATGGAAGGGAGAAGGAAATTCTTTATAACTATAGCTAATATAGATAGATCTGGATGCGTTACTCAGTGTCCTGACTGTATGTGTGTTAGTCATGACACCGAGGAACACACCGAGGGACACGGCCAGCTCTGATAAATAGAATATCGTAAATGTGGATGATCCTTTATCCTCAAGGGTCTAAGATGAGAGGGAGGATAGGGTTGTGGATGGGAGTGGAATGTGTGGGAATGTGTATGTGCCTTTTGACTTAGTTACCTTTCTCCAGACGCCTTACTTGCCACCTACAAGCATAACCCATCAAGAATCATTATTTACATCATGGATTCCCCACCGACGAGAGAACATCTGGTCAGAGGCACCACAATTCTGGACCAGGATGACGATGCCCATCGCCTTTCCCTATTGGAAGCCCTTTGTATGAAAGATTTATCACCTCCAATCAACATCCAGAGTGGTGATCTCTTGACCCTTCCCTCCAGTAGGGACATTTCGCCACTCGTGCGTTAAGGCTCCCCACGGAGCGCGCCATATTTAGTTGTTTATTAGTACTGTATTGATCTTTCCCAGTGTTTGTTTTTTATGTTTATAACACTTGTAACAAAACCTATGTGGCCAGTTGAAAATGTGACAGGAGTTACGAAATGTCCTGATAGTTAATCACAGAATCGGCTTTATTCGTTTTCATGACCCATACTTTCAGGGAATTTCTGCATTCCTTGAGTAAGGAAAAGAAACACCTTTTTGGAAGAATTGAAGGTTTTCAGAAAAAGATCATCAACGCTGTGATTTCAGTCACATTTATTACTACATGCGTATATATATGTATATATGTATATATATGTATATATATATAAATATATATATATATATATATATATACATGCATATATATGCATATGCATATGTATATATATATATATATATATATATATATATATATATATACATACATATATATGTATGCGTAAGTAACCACTAGGAAAAGTAAACTAACAAAGCAGAGCGCTTTCGTATAATTACATCTTCAGCGCTCTGCTTCGTTAGTTTACTTTTCCTAGTGGTTACTTACGCATTTGTGAACACACACTCCTAGTGTTTTTATTGCATATATATATATATATATATATATATATATATATATATATATATACATATATATATATATATATTATATATATGTATATATATATATACTCTCTTTCTCTCTCCCTCACACACACACACACACACACACACACACACACACACACACACACACACACACACACACACACACACACACACACACACACACACACACACACACACACACACACACACACACACACATATATACATATATATATACATATATATATATATATATATATATATGTGTATATATATATATATATGTACACTGAATGGGTCCCAGTGATTAGAGATACATTTTAACAACCGTAATGCAGAACGCTAGAACAATTTTTTTTATTTAGGTTTATCTACATACAGCAACAATTTAAATCTCTCCGTTCCCACCTCCTCGGTTCCATCTTTTAATCGTCATATTATCGTCAAGTATAAAAACGCTTACTAGATAGTAACACTGCTAGCATTAGAAAATGAAAATTATTTATCGTAATGTTTTGGATAAGAAGTTAAAAAAGTATTCGTTGTAAATCATCTCGATAACAAAAGTGTTCTTCTTGTTTATGCTCCTGTGTATACTATTGATAGTAAAGGAAAATTCCTTTATCTTATTCCCTGTTACGTAGGTATGAGATATGTCTTTTCTTTTAGAATATGATGCAGTTGATCCAACGTAGATTCCTGCAACACTGAACGTGGCTTCCCATCACGCCACGGAGACGCCTTCGGTTACGAGTCCGTAAATATAATTATATAAATTTCATTCTTTTCTTTTTCTTTTTTTCTTGTTCTCTAGTTACAGCCTTCTAGTTATAGCTTTCTAGTTACTGTGACTTTTGCAACTCCTGTTCTACGACAGCTACCTTTTTAGACTTTGTCTTTATTATTTATATGTTTTTTTCCCCGAGTCCCGCAATGCTTTTCCCTCTGGACTGTCTTTGTTTTGCATGAAGAACCGCATTTATGTTAGTCATCTTTCCTTAAAATGAACTACATGTGACCTTCGTATTTCCTACTCTTTCTTTTCCTTCACACTCTCTCCTCATTTGATTTTTTTTTTAAATTTCAGTAAGTGGCAAAAAAG
Source organism: Oratosquilla oratoria (assembly GCF_046742065.1). Taxonomy (NCBI): domain Eukaryota; kingdom Metazoa; phylum Arthropoda; class Malacostraca; order Stomatopoda; family Squillidae; genus Oratosquilla; species Oratosquilla oratoria. The sequence continues at coordinate 51,300,287 of NC_134800.1, forward strand.
ACAAAAGTTTTAATCAAACTAAACTAAACTAAACTAAACTAAACCAAACTAAACTAAACTAAGCTAAACTAAACTAAAATTAAATAGAATGAACTGAAACAAACTTTAGGGTCTATATGGGGCGCCCCTACGGACCAGAGCCACACATCATTTTGTCTATGATAGAGGAAAACTCTTCATAGAGAAATGATGACACTTTTATACTACGACTGTCCCTCCGTTATGCTGTCCCCCAACCCCTTGCTGCTGTCCTGTACCATTTCTCTGAGTATTCATTTTCTGCTGTGGGGGAATTCCCTGTGGTGGGGGATAAACTAAACTAATTCAAAATAACTGAACTAAACTAAATAGAAATAAACGAAACTAATCTAAACTAAGTTAAGCTAAACATAGCTATCAGAAAGCTCATTAAAAATATACACATATACATACATATATATATGTTTTCTTTTCTTTTTTTTTTGTAACAGGATGGGAATATATTTTTTATCTGACCATTATGAAGGAATTGAAGAAATTCCACTTCTCTCTTCGAAACAGCCCTTGAGCTTCGTTTACACGAGGCAAGTTGAAAGGCAAGTCAACCATTCAAGTTACTTGCTACAAGTTACTTGCCGTGTGTAACATCTGTGTGACAAAAAGTTGGGAAACCTGCCCAGTTTTCTTTGTCAAGCAGATGTTTACACACGGCAAGGCGACTTGTATCAAGTAACTTGAACGCTTGACTTGCCTCTCAACTTGCCCCGTGTAAATGAGGCATTACAGGATGAAGCAAGTCACCTGAAGTTTACTAGAATGAAATTTAAAAAGCATGTTCCTGTAACAATAGGGTGAACGTAATAAATCATTCGCGTTTACTATTTCATTCTCTAGCTACCATTGTGCTCCTTGTTCCCATTTATCATTGGCTCACTCGATGACTGTCATCTAGAGCACGCAAGCACTATTTCCTTCTTACAGAGGGAAGTAGAAGCCTCATTGACCTACACCTATACCTAGACATAAATCTAGAGAAAATGCAAAGATGTAGATGGAATTAGAGAAAGGAGCAAATCAAGTAGATGGCTTGTTGGTTCCAAACGCTCCTGATATTGATAAAAAAAGAACTAAGGAGGGAATAATGATTGAGCACATTGAAATATTTAGTGAAAATGTTGGCAAATACAGTGATATAATGAAATCTTGGAGACACCTATGGTATGAAGAGCATTTTCTGTAAGTTTGTTTGTGAATTAATCAGTCAGTTGGCGACGATAGTAAGATGGTGCCCGAGTGAAATCTTGAAGATATCTACTACGGTATATGAACAGCAGTTTCTGTAAGTTTGTTTATGAATTAATCTGTCAGCTGGCGTTTACAGTAAGATGGCGCCCGAGTATATTTTAGCAAGGAAGACACGATCCCTCACCACACAAGGTGAATGGTGACCCCCCCCTTTTTTTTTTGGGGGGGGGGTAAAGCCCCCATATTTGGTACGAAGTGACAAAATAGGTTGTGTAAATACCCCTCACCCACCCCCACCTCCACCTCACCCTCTAACCACGGGGTTAGTTTTTGGGAGTTTCTTTAATTGTTCAGGAACTAGCTCTGTAATTTCTAAGATCAAAAACCCATACTTGGCATGCATGTTTAAAGTTGGAAAAATGATAATCTAGGATGTATATATCACTTTCTGTCATTTTTTTTTACGAACTGCTCCCTCTGTTTTTAAGATAGAGCCCATACTCGGCATTCATAATAAAAGGGTGCCAAATAGGTTTCAAATGAAAAAAATAAATGATTCCTGGAACTTTTGGATAGAGCCCTACACGGCATACATGAAAAACAGATGTCACGGTAGGTTTGAAGAAGAAGAAGAAGAAGAAGAAGAAGAAGAAGAAGAAGAAGAAGAAGAAGAAGAAGAAGAAGAAGAAGAAGAAGAAGAAGAAGAAGAAGAAGAAGAAGAAGAAGAAGAAGAAGAAGAAGAAGAAGAAGAAGAAGAAAAAAGAAGAAGAAGGAGATAAAGAAGAAGAAGAAGAAGAAGAAGAAGAAGAAGAAGAAGAAGAAGAAGAAGAAGAAGAAGAAGAAGAAGAAGAAGAAGAAGAAGAAGAAGAAGAAGAAGAAGAAGAAGAAGAAGAAGAAGAAGAAGAAGAAGAAGAAGAAGAAGAAGAAGAAAGAAGAAGTTGAAGAAGAAGAAGAAGAAGAAGAAGAAGAAGAAGAAGAAAACGAAGATGAAGAAGAAGAAGAAGAAGAAGAAGAAGAAGAAGAAGAAGAAGAAGAAGAAGAAGAAGAAGAAGAAGAAGAAGAAGAAGAAGAAGAAGAAGAAGAAGAAGAAGAAGAAGAAGAAGAAGAAGAAGAAGAAGAAGAAGAAGAAGAAGAAGAAGAAGAAGAAGAAGAAGAAGAAGAAGAAGAAGAAGAAGAAGAAGAAGAAGAAGAAGAAGAAGAAGAAGAAGAAGAAGAAGAAGAAGAAGAAGAAGAAGAAGAAGAAGAAGAAGAAGAAGAAGAAGAAGAAGAAGAAGAAGAAGAAGAAGAAGAAGAAGAAGAAGAAGAAGAAGAAGAAGAAGAAAATCCTTTAAGCTTGGTGGGGGGTGGGGGTGAGGGACATAAAGAGCACTTTCTCTAAATCTCTCTGTTCAAGAATTGTCTCCTTATTTTCCAGGTATAGAACTGATACACTGCATTTATACTAAAGGGATGCTACATTAAGTTATATATATAAAAAAAAATTCTCCATTATAAGTGAAGTAGCCTTCACCCATCCTGCATCCAGCCATCATCCATTTGCTTACCTTTCGATCCTACTCTTTATAGACGAAGCGCTCTCCTTGTTCCCCATCCATCACCTGGGTCATAATCAATGCAGTAAGGCACAGTTCCACGGCAGCTGGTTTACTTCCCGTGTCTCATTGTATGGCAAGCCTCCCTTCCCGTCCTCTTATGAGTAATTGGAGATCAGTAGAAATCCTTTCAGGCTGATTCCATTGATCATTTATTTACAACCATAGTAAGTTTAGATAAACACCTGAGCACGTTTAGATAAACACCTAAACAAGATGCCGTAATGCCGGCCATTTGTTTTATATTATTTGTTTATTTGTTTGTTATTTGTCTGCTTGTTCATTATTATTTGCTCGATTTTCGTTTATTATTATTATTTACTATTTTCCTGTTTGTCCATTATATAACTATACCTATGCATTTATTTATTTTGTTCATTATTATTATTTATGTTGTTATAATTTTCATTTGTTTATTTATTTATCATTATTATAATTTTTTCGCATCCGACCTAGTTATGGACCAAAAGGTCTCCCGTCGGCATGCTCCTCTTTTGTAATCCTTTGTAATTCTTTGTAATAAGGTAAAAAGAACCCGGCTCACCCAAGTGGTGCTATATAGACCACTTTCTGAGTCGCTTTTGCTCTTTACAATGTACTTCTTCAGTTCTCTATAAAAAGAATCTAACTTAGCTTATGTATTAAAGAAATCTCTCTCTCTCTCTCTCTCTCTCTCTCTCTTATTCAGTCAGTCAGTCAGTCGGTCAACCTATCTGCCCGTCTGTCCGTTTCTCCGTCTGTTCGTCTATCCATCTGTCTGTCTGTCTGTCTCTGTCTCTGTCTGTCTCTGTCTGTCTCTGTCTGTCTCTGTCTGTCTCTGTCTGTCTCTGTCTGTCTCTGTCTGTCTCTGTCTGTCTCTGTCTGTCTCTGTCTGTCTGTCTGTCTGTCATATTTTTCTATCTACGTGCTTGTCTCTCACTCCAAGAAATGTTCCACTCCCAGCTTTGCAGCTCTAAATTTCGCGTCTATTTTCTCCCAAGTTTATAGTATGTTTAGTCCAATCTCCCCGCAATATTTCTCGCGAACATCCTTTTTAGATTATTCCAAGCTCCTGGCTCTCTCGTCTCCTCATTTTCTGTGGCAGCAAAACATTCCGGGCGTCTTTTTCCTTTCTTGAAATTTGTACGTCACACTGTCTCTCCATTTTTTCTTCCTCTTTTAGATTTTCTACTCAACGTTTTTTCCTCTTTGTGTATGACTTCTCAGTCTGTCTGTGCTTCTACGTTTATGTTTATATAGATATTGGTCAGGTCAGTACTAGTAAATACTTCACAAGATTTAGAAAATATGTGAGGCGTTTGTAATCCGTTCCTCTCTTTCATGAGCTCTAATGACATATTTTGACGTTATACATTGGACAAAATCAGACATCTTTTAGTCGCTTGAGGGAACAGTTCTCGGACTGTGAAATTGTAAAATGTGTTTATCACCACATTTAATTTTTAAGGTTTGTCTCCGGTTGAAGAGCTTAGAACGAATCCAATTAACTCCATTACAGATTTTGTTTAGACAATCTCACTTAATAATCTCACCTAACTCACCATCGAACTCTCACGTTAGGAAGTGAGAAACCCATGGTAGTGCAAGCCCTGTCAACTGTGGCAAACCGCTGGTTTATATCAGGCCGATGTTTGGGTCGCCTCCTCGCCTGGCCAGAGCTCTCGGAAACCAATGCAAGAAGCACGTAGCGGTTCCTGGGAATCGACTCACGACCACCTATGCTCATAAGCTCGACACGATATCCATTTTTGACGAATAGATAGAACCAGGTGGGTGGATCAGGGCAAAATGTGGGTTTCAGTTGACCAAGTATCTATACTGCCCCATTTCAACCCTTCAGTTGAAGAAATATATACAATTCAGTACGACGGCAGGCAAAACAATATATACAGTAGGACAATACCGGGCCAAATATGTTAACTACTGAACACCGATGATTTATCTGTGACTTTCTTCTGATTACTACCAGTCATTAATACCTGAGTATTTGTTGTAATGAAGTGACAACATCGATTTAATGCTCTGAGTTACACTCGTGACGAAAAATTGCGGTATCACAGGACGCTCCCTTGGCTTCATGTAATACAGTTCTTCTGCCAAGGCATATAAAAGCGCTCTGGGAATGTGCACAACTTATAATAACGAAGGGTCCAGTTTGAGCATGAAAGGCTCCTGATGTCTGTTGCTTTTACCAGATGTCTAAGTGCATAGGACGAAGATTAAATATTCAGTCGCAACCAAACGCCTCCAAACGGAAGTTTCTTCCCCCCTAACCTAGTTTTGCATCTGACCTAGTTATGGACCAAATGGTCTCCTGTTGGCATGCTCCTCCTTTGTAATCCTCCTTTGTAATCTTTCACAAATATCCTCGTCTCAGATATCGATTATGATTAGCATTAACAAAAGGTCCATTAAGTCATTGACGAATGATGTCCTGCTATTTGTTCATTCTAGCTAAACCGAACTACTTTTCACAGCTGAAGAAACCCCTAACACATGAACAATTAATCATCGTAGGAGCATAGGATTGGTGAGGTCTTTTCCGTTGAAAGCGGATACCATGTTCAGCACTAGGACCTTCGTTAACTGAATAATACCATTGCCGTACATAAAGAAAAGCTTTCGTGGAGTGCCAGAGGGCTGGGAGCTGTGTCTTGCTGCATTGCCTCTGACCAAGAGGAGCTAAGTGGTGGATGGGAGTAGATGCGTGCCTTGATTGGCTACCTCCCTTCCAATAGGGAAGAAGCCCTTGGAATAGAGATAGCAGTGAGTTGAAGGCGTTCATCTAAATATTCATAACCCCTTCAACACTGGTAGCTTTCTCTCATTCGAGTTTAACTTTATGATGTAACAGGTGTATCCCTGGATAGAACGTGAAGATTAGACTCCTGAGCAGAGAAAGCTAACCCCTTTAATCCACACGATAGAGAAAGCGTTCTCCCAGCTGAATAAAGTCGAGTGATGGTAGCAAGAAGTAATAGATAAAAGGACGCCATTCTCGCACAAGGTAGTTTTGATACTTTTGGACATAAAAGCTTCTTAGGCGAATTAATTTTTTTTTGCCAATTGCATGTATAATCATCTAAAACGTCAATACACCCAGACAGTCATTCGATGACACACAATTGAGAAGAATATCAGATCTCATTCAGCTGAATGGTCAAATTTAGGACTAAAGTGGACCACGACTGATCGCAATCCAATACAGGTAGAGGATCTATGACTTGGCTGGATAAAACCAGATGGCCGACATTGCAGAAACTGTCACCGACCACATGGGGTTAGGGACTGACCCGCGGAATATTTTTCTTTTCTGTGCTGGAACTCACGCCTTTCCTTTGCTGAAACAATCCTTTTGTCCTTCTTTGCCACATTTCGGTGTAACCATTTTCGGGTGCCGACTGCTTCGTGTCCATGCCTCTGAGTGTACAAACACTAAAATAATAATTTCAACATTTGTGTAAATGTGCAGTATACGATAAAGTATTTCTTTTACGTTGAAGTCTGCGACTCGGTCAGACTGTTCATATATGGATCAAGCTGGAACCTTTCTCTTCAGGTACTTTGAGTTAAGCAAGGCTGACACTTGCACGATTCTGTGGCACGCATTGGCATGACTCGAGTCGTGCCAGTGCGCAAACTAGTCGTAAACTGGCGTGAACTGTGCGTAAAGTAAAGCAAGGCTGACACTTGCACGATTCTGTGGCACGCATTAGCACGACTCGAGTCGTGCCAGTGCGCAAACTAGTCGTAAACTGGCGTGAACTGTGCGTAAAACCATCGTGACTGCGTGCCATGTCGGGACGAGAATTTTGAAATGTTCAAAATTTTGGTCCCGACATTTCAAAATTCTCGTCCCGACATGGCACGCAGTCACGATGGTTTTACGCACAGTTCACGCCAGTTTACGACTAGTTTGCGCACTGGCACGACTCGAGACGTGCCAATGCGTGCCACAGAATCGTGCAAGTGTCAGCCTTGCTTTAATCTGTCTCTACTGCTGCTGGCGACAGCCAGAAGAAAAACCAAGTTATCTATTCATAAACCAAGGGCTTTTTCTCCCCTTTATATGGGAGGTAGCCAAATCAAATTGTATGTACCCACTTCCACCCCCATTCATCACCCTTTGCTCCCTCATCTTAGCTCCATGTGGACGAAGGATCATCCCTGTCTCCCGCCCACTACCTCGGGTCAAAAGTAGTACAGTAAGACATAGTTCATCCACAGCGAGGTCGCCTCTCTTAATTGGCGACCCCGGCCAATCCGTCCCCTTATCAATGATAAAGGGCTAATCACGATACATTTAACTCTATCGCTACCATAGGATTTTCCCCAGATGAATAAAATCACCTGAAGGCAACCATAACAAGAGTACAAGTCGTTCAGATAGCGATTTTTTTTTTTTTTTTTTTTACTTCTTTTTAAATTATTCTAAGAAGTAT
>NC_134800.1:51312544-51317544 GCF_046742065.1 Oratosquilla oratoria
ATATATATATATATATATATATATATGTGTGTGTGTGTGTGTGTGTGTGTGTGTGTGTGTGTGTATGTGTGTGTATATATATGTATATATATATATATATATATATATATATATATATATATATATATATATGTGTGTGTGTGTGTGTGTGTGTGTGTGTATACCACACACACACACACATATATATATATATATATATATATATATATACATATATATACACACACACACACATATATATATATATATATATATAAATATATATATATAGATATCTATATATATACATATATATTTCTCTTCATGTCTCGCACACACACACATTATATATATATATATATAAATATATATATATATATATATATATGTATATATATATATATGCATATATATACATATGTATATATATATGTGTGTGTGTGTGTGTGTATGTATAAGTAATGAGAATAAAAGTCGAAAATATAAGTAACCTAAAGTGAAAATAAGTGAACAGGAACACAATAATCCAATAAGCACATTCCTGAAGTTTCCTGCAATTATTAGAGTAAACATTTTCATGATTAGATGTCATAGAAAGTCATCTCCCCAGCACCTATTTTTAAAACTTTCAAATACCCTCCCCCCTATATGGAGACGCAGCCTCGAGGGAGTGATGGCACTCGGTCCCCGGAACGGAGCCAAGATTTCTATTGATTATTTTTTCTTCAGATTTTCACATAAGGAGAGCTGACACCCGTAAACTATTACTACTATAATCCGGTGACATGGAAACTGTCCTACACTGATTAACCCAAATTGTAATAGTGCTTCTTTAAAAAGTGATTTATAGGGGGGCTCCAGGACGTTTTTAAGTCAGCAAACCTTAAGGCATCAATTATCATCTTTCCTTTGCCTTTACCTACGAGAATAGAAGCTTTATTCTCTGGTGGCTATTATCTCTCACCGTTTGAAATCTACTCCAATGGTCTATCTTACCCTCCCATTTGCATCTAATTTTTATATCCAATACTTTTTACATCCTATTTCCATGCTTCTGCTTGCTCTTTCTGTTTTCTACTTCTTGTTATCAACTGTGTGCTTATCATGCCCTTCTTCTGCTGTTTTCTTCACGCTACACTCATTATCTCACCATCTTCCTTTAACCTTCTCATTTTTTCATATCAACAGTTTTGCAACAGTAATCACATAAAACACCTGAATAAAGATATTTTGCTTGAAACCACGAGGAAATCAAAGATCGGAATACAGAACGTTTTCGTCTATTTAAGACATTTTCGTCTATTCAAGACATTTTCAAAGTACTTACTTTAAGACATTTTCAAATTACTTACTTTGAAAATGTCTTAAATAGACGAAAACGTTCAGTATTCCGATCTTTGATTTCCTCGTGGTTTCAAGCAAAAAAAAAAAAAAAAAAAAAAAAAAAAAAAAAAAAAAAAGAAGTCTTATACATTCCATTTCCTTCTTCTGCCGTTTCCTTCTCGCTATACTCATTCTTTCATCATCTTCCTTCCACCTTCTCATTCCTCAGATCTACAATTTTATACATTCTATTTCCTTTTTCTCCCGTATTTTCTACGATACATCCTAGATGCTGCTCTGCATTTTCTCTTTAAACCCAATTCCCCTTACCTCCACATTTCACCACCAATATCTTCTAACTTCAACCTCCTACTTACTCTGTAGTGACTATTTCCTCATTCTACTTTCTACCTTTTCACAGGTCCTTTCATTTTACTCTCTACCTTGAAAACCTTTTACTTCTTTCTCCGAAGATCCTACCTACTATATCCTATTTACGACTTATACCCCATAATATTCACCTCCTTTCTTCTATCACATACCTCCTACATCCCGACTCCTCCTACCACCTGCCTCTTTCCTCTTTGTGCAATCATTAGAGGCGATGGCTCGCGTGTCTGGCCCCGGCCTCGTGTCGGCCCGGCCCCATCCCGGGTATCCACAGGGGACAGCGGAAGAACTGAGTCAACCGTTGGTGTAAGGAGAGTGAGGAGGCGACCAATGAGGAAGGAAAGAAGAAGGAGGAATTGGAAGATGCAGGGGAGGGCAGAGGTGGAGGAGGTAGAGAGGGAGAGTAGAATTAGGAGGTGGCTGGAGGCCGAGCTGAGGATGCACAGTTCCAGACCCAGATGGAGTTGAAGGTGTAGAAGACGATGGAGACAGACGACATAACGTAAATAGAAACGTAGAGGTGTAGAGGTCTGGAATGTAGTACGTAGGAAGAGCTAAGTCAATCACTGACTGAAATTTGTATGGTTGAGGTGGAGGCCACGAGAGGGGTTGGGGATGGACGGGGTGTGGGGAAGTGATCAAAGTGGAGGGATGGAGTTTGATTTGCTGGAATGCAGAATGTGGGAAGACCTAGGTCAACTGCTGACAGGAATAAGTTAACAAAGGATTGCAAAGGCGGAGCATACCGACAGGAGACCTTTTGGTCCATAGCTAAGTCGGATGCGGAAAAAATATAATGATAAAAAATAAATAAAAATTATTATAATATAAGTAACAATAAATAGAATAAATGAATGCATAGGTATAGTTAAATATTAAACCCACAGGTAAATAGTAAATAATAATTAGTTATAATATAACTAATGATAAATGAAAATCAAGCAAATAATAATAAACAGACAATAACAAACAGATAAACAAATAATATAAGATAAATGTCAGTTATTATAGCATCTTGCTTAGGTTTTTATCTAAACGAATCCAGTTTATCCTTTTACTTCTTCATCAAGGGAGGTGAGATGGAGGATACGAAGAGGGAAGGGATGGAGGTGTTGAAAGGGATCAAGAAGGAAGACTGGAGGTATGAGTTACTGGCAAATATGAGGCTGGAGATCTAGGGTAGAACGGGAGACTTTTAAGGGACTATAAATGTTATCTTAAGAGGAAGCGAGAATAAGATAAAGGATAGATTGACGTAGGGAGCCAAAATGATGTTGAGACAGATAGATAATTTGAACAGGGGGAATTACTGTAGATATATGGATGGAAACTGGAATGGAGGTTTGGAGGTAGGGAGGAATTTTGAGAACAGAAAATGATAAATTACATTAATTGATTTTTCAGAGACAGAAGGAGAGAGCAATCCGATGACCAGGGGTAAGGAGTCGAAATGGAAAGTAGAATAATGTTGATGTAGAGGACTGACTGAGTCACAAGCGCAATGTCATCCGCAAACAGTAACCGGCTCATTTTCTACTTTTTCCCACTCTCAATCACTAAATCTAAACCTCTGCCAAGCGAACTCTCATTTGACTCCCTTAACATCTCATCCATATACACATTCAAAAACCATGATGACATTACACAACCCTGGCGTAGTCTAATTCAGTCCACTAACTTTCTATATTCCCGACCCTAAAACAAGATCTATTACTCAAGAAAGATAATTGGACTGCTCATATCAGACTTCCCTATTCCATCCATCTACATCACATTCCTTACCACCTCTCTGTCAACCATGTCATGCACTTCCTGTAAATCCATGAAAGCGCAAATACAAGATTACTTGTGGAAATCGAGTCTAGATCTTCCGTTCGTTATGTGAAATCTTGTGATGTTAACGTAAGTGCTTTCATCAGTGCGGGGGTCTGAGTTAGATTCTCTGAGGTATTCTTACCTTCCCTTAATGAGATTGCTCGGAAATTATAGACCAATTTGTCAGTAAACTTCAGAGAAGAAGACCTGCAATAAGTTTGTTTGAAGAGATTATAATGGTTCCTCTATGTATAAGGAAGTATAGCAATAACAAGGATAAGAAGGGACTTCGAAATAGACATAGAGAATGTGTTGTTGTTTTCTTATAATTTTGATAATGAGACAAATATATAGCTGAAGAAAAACCCTTGCAATTAATCAAACTACAAGGAAACTTTCTATCTTTGCGTGTTGACTAACTGTGTATAGAAAACTTCGATAGGTAGAACAAAGAATTTAAAGTGCACGGGTAAAACTTTTGTAATAAAAAGTAACGAGTTAAAACAATGTTTTATATCTAGAAGCTAAGGAGGCAAATGATGGGAAAATTGGCGAGGAAGGCGAGAATGATGTAGTAATCAAATGACGGGGGGGGGGGAATATGGTATAAAAAAAACTATCTTAGAAAAAATGTAGAGAGGGAGGAGAAGATGGTTGGAAGGCAGATAAAAATGAGATTGGAAAAGGGAAAAGATATGAGAAAAAGAGGCGAAGGAAGATGGGGAGAAGGGGGAGGGAAGGAGGGAAGGAGGGAGGGAGGGAGGGAGAGAGGGAGGGAGGGAGAGAGGGAGGGAGGGAGGGAGGGAAGGAGGGAGGGAGGGAAGAATAGAAGAGGAGTGGAGAGATGAAACAGGAATAATGAAAGAGGCTCAGAGAGAAAGGTGGAGAGCACTTGTCCCGCAAAAGGGTGGAAGGAGGATAGGATCAGCTTAATACATATAACAAATTTCGATAACGAAAAGGCAAAGTGGTTGAGGGCATCGAAAATCAGGTTTTCATTTCGGCATTTCGAAACACCTTGGTATACACAAATGACACTGTACAAGAATTAGCCAGCACCAGCACAGTGTTAGAACAGGCCACATGTCTAGTGTTTATTTTTATTCTAGATTTTATTATTATTATTATTTTTTTTTCCCATGTAAAATATACAAACTATAATATTGGCTGGGACTATGTAAGGTAAATTGTTGTTTGCCATTCTGCATTGAAAAGAAACATTAATTAATTTAGTTTTATCAATAATACTTTTGATAACAATTTGAGCTTGTGCATGGAATTGTACAAGATATATGTTTTCATCATCATGAGAATAGTTAATCAACATCACAAGAAGAAATCGGTTGTGGTAATGAACTTTGTGGGGTGCCGTGATGTTGATTAACTACTCTAATGATGATAAAAACATCTATCTAGATTCATTAATGTTTCTTTTCATTACAGAATGGCAAACAACAATTTACCTTACATAGTCTCAGCCAATATAATAGTTT
>NC_134800.1:51325044-51332544 GCF_046742065.1 Oratosquilla oratoria
TTGAGCTACTGTATATGTCGGCTACTAAATGAACCTATTCACCAAAAGCCCTTTGAGAGCGGCTGGTAAGCTAAAGGGTGGGGACAGGGAGCAGTGTTCATTCTCCCCCTTTGAATCAATAGTGCCCTCTATATTGTTTATTATATGTAAAGGTAGAATAGTCTCCTTATATATATATATATATATATATATATATATATATATATATATATATATATATATATATATATATATATATATATATATTGTATATATATAGTATATATATAATATATAGTATATATATATTTATATATGTTACATATATATATGTGTGCGTGCATGCGTGCGTGCGTGCGTGCGTGTGTGTATGTGTGTGTGTGTGTGTGTGTGTGTGTGTGTGTGTGTGTGTGTGTGTGTGTGTGTGTGTGTGTGTGTGTGTGTGTGTGTGTGTGTGTGTGTGGTGTGTGTGTGTGTGTGTGTGTGTGTGTGTGTGTGTGTGTGTGTGTGTGTGTGTGTGTGTGTGTGTGTGTGTGTGTGTGTGCGTGTGTGTGTGTGTGTGTGTGTGTGTGTGTGTGTGTGTGTGTGTGTGTGTGTGTGTGTAAAGAACCCACAGTTGGAATTAAAAGGGAAACTATGAAGGAAGTCAAACTTATATATTTGGGCTAATGGCTATAGCTCACTTTGGGAAAGTACAACATACAAGAATTGTTTGAGGCTTAAATACTGTTGAAATGAAAGAGGGACAGGAACATGGGTAAATGACGGGCAACATTCCGTCACTTAGGGTGGGGGTCAGTAGGAAGAAGGGTGCGAGGTCAGAAGATGTAGGGAAGTGGGGAAGTGAGGTCAGAGGTCAGAGGGGGGGGGGAGTGCGGAGTCGGAAAGGGGGAGGGAATGGGGTCAGGATTTTTTTTTTTTTTTAGGGTGAAGATTTTTAAAACCTAAGGACTCACAGCAAGACGTGAGATTATGTCCGGAGACGCGTTCGTTTCTTAGGTACACTTGGATACGTCAAATGGTAATGGAAAGGATGTGACACGAAGGCTTCTATTCAGTATCCAGAAGGCTTGGATGAACTCAACTCGTCACCTCACTTGGAATAGAAATCTATCACCATTCCAGCGTGTTTTGCTTCGGAAGACAAGCTGCCTCGATATTCATATCCTTCCATTTGGAGTCAGCTCAGCACTTAAACTCTCGTCACCATTTCTCCTTCTTTCTTTCCTTCTTTCCTCTCTTTCTACCTTAATTCGTTCCTTCCTCCTCCAGTATATTCACTCATGCCTCAGTTTATCTCCTTCCTTCTTTCCTTCTCTCTTTCTTCTTTCCTTCACTCCTTCATTCCTTTATTTATTCTTTACTTCGTCTCTTGTTTTCATCCTTCCCTTTATTTCTCCCTGTCTCCTTTATTTCGTTCGTTCCTTCCTTCCTCTTTCTTCTTTCCTTCCTTCATACCATCTTTCTTCCTTTCCTTATTCTTCTGCATTTCCAAAATATATTTGTCCGCTTTATTCTCTACATTATCTTACTTTCTTCTTTCTTATTTTCTTTGTGTCAGGACTGTTTTGATTATTGTCTCCTTCCTCTCCTTTGTTTATTTTCATTCTATTTAACATTTTTTCGTCTTTCGTCTCTCCTTTTTTTATTCTCCACCTCTCATCCTATCCTTTAATCGTATCTTCTTTTTATTTTCCCTCTTCGCCTATCTTTCTTACCACTCTCCTCTTTTTCTCTTTTTTTTGTTTCTTCTCTTTCTTTCATCCTCCCATTTTCTGTTCGTTGTTGCCTTTCTGCCTCTCTTACCACTCTTTACCCATCGTCTCTTAATCTATCTTTTCTTATAATCTTTCTTCCATCCTCTTCCTATATTACCTTTTTCCTTCTTCCCTTTCTTCATTGTATATTTACTTTCTTTCCTCCCTCACTATCCTCCTCTCATTGATTTCTATTCTTTTAGTATTATTTTTATTAACTCCTTACCTTCGTTGTTCTTTTCTTCTTTCTTCTTTTCACCTTTTCATATTTCCCTCACTTGTATTTTCTCCCTTCACTTCTTATTTTCTTATTTTTGTTTTACCAAATTTATTAAAAAATTTCTGGAGTATGTCTAGTTCGGCTAAATTTCCTTCAGTACAAGTTGATTCTAGCATTCATTTGTAGTCCCGTATAGCTTAGTATCATCAACACATTTGGAGATAGTAAATCTAAGTGCAGAGCCACTGTCACTGATATATACTGTGAAGAAAAGTTCCCCGTAGAACGGAACCCTGAGGAACTCGATTCGTCAATTTTTTCTAGGCGGAATTCAGAACAACTCGCTGCTTACGACTGTTTAGTCACTTTCTACACTTTAACAAGTCAACTCTTATTATGCTAAGCGAGTTTAAAATGCCACTTCTGCAAGGTTTGACTTTCCCATCCATCTTCCAAGAGAAATGTTATTTCTGGCTAAATGCGAGCAGGATTTTTTGTGAGTGTGTGTGTGTGTGTGTGTGTGTGTGTGTGTGTGTGTGTGTGTGTGTGTGTGTGTGTGTGTGTGTGTGTGTGTGTGTGTGTGTGTGTGCGCGTGTGTGATAAAAAAAAACATACTAATCTCGATTTGGGTAGTCTTCCTGTTCGAAGAAGCTCACTGTGCAAAAATAATAAAAAATAAATCTCAAGTAAGAAAAGCCCGATTGTAGGAAAGGGGAAGTGGACAAATGGTATGACCAAAATCTAGTGATATCACGAACGTATCATATGAACTAACTTTGATTATTTGCACTCAATTTTCCAAGAATAGGGTATATATAAAAACCAAGTGCATGAAACCGTCCCAAAAACATTGTTTTGCTAACCAGATGAAAAAATAGTGTTTGCTATAGACGTCCTGGAACAGACATGCAAACTAGAAACAAGATTTGACTATATAGACCTATATAGACCTATAACTTTATAAAACTTGATATAGACCAATAACTTTAAAATCATTAGAATGAGTAATCATGATCATTTCTTAAAACGTCATCCTGCAAATACAGCAATTGTGACTTATATTGGGCACACTAGTTTCAACAAACCAGTTGGAACTGCTGTCATATAATGGGTCTTATTTTTTTAGACCCATTGAAACAGATCATCGTTAGTGATTGGTCTGTAGGATAATGACGTATGTGCAGATATTGATCTATTTTTCTTCTACTCCTGCGTAGATAATATTGTTTATTTACTTATGCTTATCTAAAAAATCTTCCTAATGTACATACATACATACATATACCAAAGGCTTTTTCCCCCCTTACACGGGAGGTAGCCAAAAAGAAAAAGGCATAGAAACCACTCCCACCCATTCCATCCCTAACATGCTCCGCTACCCTCCACACTCTTCCCTCCCTCACATCTTGGCACCTCCTGGATGACGGGTCACCCCTGCATCCTGTCCACTGCTCTGGGTCAAAAGAAGTATTGACTACCCGTCTGGGGTATTGGCTGGATGTTATTGTGGCAAAGTAGCATGCAGTTGATACTTTAGTGTCTATATAGGGCACCCCTAAGGACCAGAGCCACACATCATTTCGTCTGTGATAGAGGAAGGCTCTGTTCATAGAGAAATGATGACACTTTTATTATACTAAGACTGTCCCTCCGTTATGATGTCCCCCAACCACTTGTTACTGTCCTGTACCATCTCTCTGAATTTCCATTTCCTTTTTTCACCTACCCTATGGTGGGGGAAAAGAATGCTGCCACCAAGTCTTCCCACTTGAGTCGTAAAAGGCGACAAAAAACGGGATGGGGGTTAGGACTAGGAATTCTGCTACCTGTAGCCCCACAGGGGACATTCACAAAGAAAAAAAATATAATGATAATAGATAAATGAATAAATAAATAAATGAATAATAAATAAATAAATGAATAAATAAATAAATAGGAGTGAAGGCACTTCCTAATGTACTCTCTATAAATCTTCTGCTTACTTCTATAAACATCATGTTCCTCGTCACTATGAGTAGGAAATGGAAATGAACAGAACAGATGAAAATCATAGAACAGGTTTAACAAACATGTAGGTACAACTGCACACTACCGTTAACAAATTACAAACAAACAATAGCGTTTACGATGTAGCAAATGTTACAAATGGATTCACTTTTACTGCTCAGGGCTCACTGCCTACACATAGAAAATAAAGAGGTAAAGCGTTAGACTACTTGCACGTATACATATATTTTTGTATGTTCACATATAAACACATAAAAACATGCGATGAAACACACACACACACACACACACACACACACACACACACACACACACACACACACACACACACACACACACACACACACACACACACACATATATATATATATATATATATATATATATATAGATATATGTATATATATAAATATATATATATATATATATATGTATATTATATTCATGTACACACACACACACACACACACACACACACATATATATATATATATATATATATATATATATATATATATATATATATGTATATATATATATATATATATATATATATATATATAAATATATATATATATAAGATTCAAGGTGAAAGAAGTTGACGAGGAGAAATGGGGGAATTTTACGCCTTAACGTTTCGACCCGCAGGGTCTTGATCACAAAGCTAACAACTCAAACGTAACCGGATATTTTATACACGGACGGGTCATCTTATGGGACGCTTCGGAGAGCTTGCTATTTTATCTGCGTATTCTTTTATTATTAATAAACTTGTGGCTTTTGCTAAACATATAAATCCTTCTCTATGGTTAATGTTGTTATTAGTGTTGATATATGCTGCCTCAATTGTCTTCCTTAGTTTCTTGGATGATCCTTTATTTAATACGGTTGTGTTCTTCCAA
The DNA here is from genome assembly GCF_046742065.1 of Oratosquilla oratoria. Classification (NCBI taxonomy): domain Eukaryota; kingdom Metazoa; phylum Arthropoda; class Malacostraca; order Stomatopoda; family Squillidae; genus Oratosquilla; species Oratosquilla oratoria. Next base: position 51,329,910 of record NC_134800.1, read on the forward strand.
TCTGGAAGGTGACCATGTTTATCCACATGTATTACTATGGAGTTAGATGTCCTATGGGCTTTTATAATGGGTTTCTTCCTCAGAGCATTTCGTATATGCAGTAAAGAATTTCTAGATCCTGAATTACAACATATTACTGAGACTTTCATCAAACTCAAATATCCAAAAGGTCTCTTATGTAGGTTGAAAAAGAAAGCCAAAGAAATAATTAACAAAAGTAAAGATGAAAATAAAAACATGAATGATAATAAATGTAATAATGAAACCAGATATATCACAGTACCAAACTCTAATGTTAATTCATACCTAGACACTTTTCTCCTAAAAGCGGGCATCAAAATAGCCAGGACGTCAGGTAGCAAAGTAGGACATTTGATAACACGTAGCGACAATAATCCCACTAACGAAAACAGCGTTGTTTATAAAATCCCGTGTAAAAGTTGTCCCTCTTCATATTTTGGTGAATCTGGTCGCGGAATTAATAAAAGAATAAATGAACATAAAAATGACTTAAAAGCCCATAGGACATCTAACTCCATAGTAATACATGTGGATAAACATGGTCACCTTCCAGATTGGAAGAACACAACCGTATTAAATAAAGGATCATCCAAGAAACTAAGGAAGACAATTGAGGCAGCATATATCAACACTAATAACAACATTAACCATAGAGAAGGATTTATATGTTTAGCAAAAGCCACAAGTTTATTAATGATAAAAGAATACGCAGATAAAATAGCAAGCTCTCCGAAGCGTCCCATAAGATGACCCGTCCGTGTATAAAATATCCGGTTACGTTTGAGTTGTTAGCTTTGTGATCAAGACCCTGCGGGTCGAAACGTTAAGGCGTAAAATTCCCCCATTTCTCCTCGTCAACTTCTTTCACCTTGAATCTTATTTGTCATAATATAGTCAATATATATATATATATATATAATTATATAATATATATATATATATATATACATATATATATGTGTGTGTGTATGTGTATATATATATATATATATATATATATATACATATATACATACATATACATATACATATACATACAAACTGGGTATATACACACGCATGCACAACCCTCCCGACGGATACTGTTGATTCTGACATCGAACAGAGTAGATGTGCAGCTCTATTAGAAGAAGAAGAAGATAAAGAAGAAGAAGAAGAAGATAAAGAAGAAGAAGAAGAAGATAAAGAAGAAGAAGAAGAAGATAAAGAAGAAGAAGAAGAAGATAAAGAAGAAGAAGAAGAAGAAGAAGAAGAAGAAGAAGAAGAAGAAGAAGAAGAAGAAGAAGAAGAAGAAGAAGAAGAAGAAGAAGAAGAAGAAGAAGAAGAAGAAGAAGAAGAAGAAGAAGAAGAAGAAGAAGAACGCGAAGAAGAAGAAGAACGCGAAGAATAAGAAGAACGCGAAGAAGAAGAAGAAGAAGAAGAAGAAGAAGAAGAAGAAGAAGAAGAAGAAGAAGAAGAAGAAGAAGAAGAAGAAGAAGAAGAAGAAGAAGAAGAAGAAGAAAAAGAAGAAGAAGAAGAACGCGAAGAAGAAGAACGCGAAGAAGAAGAACGCGAAGAAGAAGAACGCGAAGAAGAAGAAGAAGAACGCGAAGAAGAAGAACGAGAAGAAGAAGAAGAAGAAGAAGAAGAAGAAGAAGAAGAAGAAGAAGAAGAAGAAGAAGAAGAAGAAGAAGAAGAAGAAGAAGAAGAAGAAGAAGAAGAAGAAGAAGAAGAAGAAGAAGAAGAAGAAGAAGAAGAACGCGAAGAAGAAGAAGAACGCGAAGAAGAAGAAGAACGCGAAGAATAAGAAGAAGAAGAAGAAGAAGAAGAAGAAGAAGAAGAAGAAGAAGAAGAAGAAGAAGAAGAAGAAGAAGAAGAAGAAGAAGAAGAAGAAGAACGCGAAGAAGAAGAAGAACGCGAAGAAGAAGAAGAACGCGAAGAAGAAGAAGAACGCGAAGAAGAAGAAGAACGCGAAGAAGAAGAAGAAGAAGAAGAAGAAGAAGAAGAAGAAGAAGAAGAAGAAGAAGAAGAAGAAGAAGAAGAAGAAGAAGAAGAACGAGAAGAAGAAGAAGAAGAAGAAGAAGAAGAAGAAGACGAAGAAGAACGCGAAGAAGAAGAACGCGAAGAAGAAGAACGCGAAGAAGAAGAACGCGAAGAAGAAGAAGAAGAACGCGAAGAAGAAGAACGAGAAGAAGAAGAAGAAGAAGAAGAAGAAGAAGAAGAAGAAGAAGAAGAAGAAGAAGAAGAAGAAGAAGAAGAAGAAGAAGAAGAAGAAGAAGAAGAAGAAGAAGAAGAAGAAGAAAGAAGAAGAAGAAGAAGAAGAAGAAGAAGAAGAAGAAGAAGAAGAAGAAGAAGAAGAAGAAGAAGAAGAAGAAGAAGAAGAAGAAGAAGAAGAAGAAGAAGAAGAAGAAGAAGAAGAAGAAGAAGAAGAAGAAGAAGAAGAAGAAGAAGAAGAAGAACAACAACAACAACAACAACAGCAACGATAACGACAACAGCAACGACAACGACAACAGCAACGACAACGACAACAGCAACGACAACAACAGCAACAACAAAAACAACAACAAGAATGAGAAGAACAAGAAGAACGAGAAGGACAAGAAGAACAAGAACAAAAACAAGAACATAAAAA
>NC_134800.1:51337544-51355044 GCF_046742065.1 Oratosquilla oratoria
GAGAAAGAGGTTTTGTTGAGTTCGTCTCCTTTATTGTAAGGTACGAGTGATGTACTCGTGGTGCGTAATTACATAATTGTGCTGGATTAGGTTAGGTTCGGTCAAGCAGGGTCGCACTGTCAAAGTCGCGTCAGGTCTCTTGTGGGCGACATGACACGCGTTCTATGCCACGTAGTTATCGTGGTGTGTACACGCCGATGATATGTCCATGCCAGCACTATTATGAATGAAGGCCAAAATTAGCGAACTAAAGATTAATTTTCCACTATTTTTGTGTTTAATTAGCATGTCACTCCTTTCCTCTTGCTTTTTATATATTTTTTTAAGCACACTTCTTCCTTATTTGTTCTGATAACCTCATTTATCTATGAAAAAATCCAACTTAAAGGAGAAGGGGCAGCCTTTAGATACCTTGTCGACGGGAGCTCTATCTATTATTCCATGACACCGCCAGTGAGTCTCAGGGAGTCTGCAATATCTTTATTCTCTTTTTTAAATTATTTTTCTATCCCTCTCTTCCTATATTCCTTCCTTCCTTTTCCCTTCCCTTTTCCGAGCTTTCTCTCTTGCTCCAAAGGGAAGACTTAAATTTTATATATCCATTGCACCTTCAATAGACCAAGCGCACTATATCATTTCGTATATCTCTTTTCACTCCCCTTCTTTCTCTTTTTTTCGTTCTTCCCTCATTTCTTGCTTCCTTGATCGGTCCGATACATCCGTGTATGACAGAAAAACGTGGAGATCAAAGGAAATGCAACTTTGAGAGACGGAGTTGGTCCTCTCAATCCCATCATTCCGCTGGCCGCCAATATTTCTTTAATTGATCCACATAACACACACAATATCAACACAAATGTACAGATATAAACTTTCTCTCTCTCTATCTCTCTCTCTCTCTCACACATACACCCCCCCACACACACACACACACACACACACACACACACACACACACACACACACACACACACACACACACACACACACACACACACACACACACACACACACATGTCTCGGTGGCGCGGTTGGTAAAGTCCCAGACTGTCAGTACGGCGGTGCTGGCGGTATCTGGTTCAAATCCTGCCCAGGGCTGAAATTTTTTCAGTATCGCTGCGCTTCGAGTCGTTACTCCAACTCTCGTGGGCGGGGAGTTGGGTGTGTGTGTGCGTGTAAGGTCATAGCATTACCCATAGATCGGTCATACGAGCTCTGAGCTCTCTTCCGGGAGAGAAATAGCTGTCGATCACGAGTCCAACACGTGATCCAAAGACCAAGGTGAATCACACACACACACACACACACACACACACACACACACACACACACACACACACACACATATGTCTCGGTGGCGCGGTTGGTAAAGTCCCAGACTGTCAGTACGGCGGTGCTGGCGGTATCTGGTTCAAATCCTGCCCAGGGCTGAAATTATTTCAGTATCGCTGCGCTTCGAGTCGTTACCCCAACTCTCGTGGGCGGGGAGTTGGGTGTGTGTGTGCGTGTAAGGTCATAGCATTACCCATAGATCGGTCATACGAGCTCTGAGCTCTCTTCCGGGAGAGAAATAGCTGTCGATCACGAGTCCAACACGTGATCCAAAGACCAAGGTGAATCACACACACACACACACACACACAAACACACACACCCACACACACACACACACACACACACACACATACACACATACACACGCACACACACATGCACACGCACACACACACATACACACACACTCGGTGGCACGGTTGGTAGAGCGCTGGACTGGGAAGTACGATAGTGCTCGCAGTACCCAGTTCGAATCCTGCCCAGGGCCGAAATTATTTCGGTATCGCTGTGATTCGGGTCGTTACTCTAACACTCGTGTTCGGGGAGTTGGGTGTGTGTGTGTGTGAAAGGTCATAGCATTACCCATAGATTTGTCATACGAGCTCTGAGCTCTCTTCCGGGAGGGAAATAGCTGTCGATCACGAGTCCTACACGTGATCAAAAGACCAAGGTGAATACACGCACGCACACACTCACACACACACAACTAGGTAAATACACAGACACACAACTAGGTAAATACACAGACACACAACTAGGTAAATACACAGACACACACACACACACATACATATACACACACACACATACGCACACGCACACACAACTAGGTAAATACACACACACACACACACACAACTAGGTAAATACACACACACACACGCACGCACGCACACGCACGCACACACACGCACGCACGTGAACACACACACACACTCGCACACACACACACACACACACATATATATATACATATATATATGTATGTATATACATGTATGTGTACATATATATATATGTGTGTGTGTGCATACATGTATATGTATACATATAAGTATATATATATATATATATATATATATATACATATATATGCTTAAAAGTGGCAGTCTGCCGACAAGATTGACTAGATAAACACCATATGAGGACGGAGCCTTTATTTGTACGACGTTTCGCTTATTACAGCTTTTTCAAGTACAAGTTGAGATTAAATAAGGGGAAAGGAGGGAACGGGGAGAGAAAAAGGGGGGGGAGGAAGAGGAGGAGGAGGAGGAGGAGGGTGGGGGGATTGGACACTGGGAAAGGATGAGAATGCTGGCCCAAACGTCCGTGAGCGAAATGTCCACAAAGGGTGGTTTAAATATTTAATATTTTGCTGGCCATGGGTATTAGGGGAATAATGTGAGGAGATATGTTAAACATGCCCCTGTTTTGTTCAATAGTGTTCGTTCCTTGAATGATTGCTGCTTCTAAACACTTCCTGCGGATTTTGTCTGGTTCCCGCATCAGCAGCTCTGCATTCTTCCAGTCCATAAGATGGTTTTCCTTGTTTCTATGTGTCACACATGCATTGGTGGTGACATCATGCCTGACGTCATAACGGTGTTCACGTATTCGTGTATTCAGGTCGCGTGACGTTTCTCCGATGTAAACTTTATCACATCCTGAACACGGAATACGATAAACACCGGCTTTGGTGCCCGGTGTCTGGTTGTTGTGTGTTTCCGTCTTCGTGATGTCTTTTATTGTTCTGCTTGTCTGGCACACTATTTCCAAGTTGGTGGTTCTTAAAAGACGTGTCAGGTTGGTGGCAACGTCGCCGGTTGGCAACACGAGACGTCTAGTTGTGCTGTCCTGCTGCCTACGGCTTTCCCGAATCTTAGCGGCCTGCTGTTTGCAATTATCTAAAAGAAACTCTAAGTATTTTGCACTACATATCCTAAATGCCCTAAGGAAAAAACCTATTACTACTCCTCTCTTGGTCCTTATATCATGGTGGGAGTAGAAATGAATTAAATCATTTCGCCCACGGACGTTTGGGCCAGCATTCTCATCCTTTCCCAGTGTCCAATCCCCCCACCCTCCTCCTCCTCCTCCTCCTCCACCTCTTCCTTCCCCCCCCCCCCTTTTCCCTCCACGTTCCCTCCTTTCCCCTTATTTAATCTCAACTTGTACTAGAAAAAGCTGTAATAAGCGAAACGTCATACAAATAAAGGCTCCGTCCTCATATGGTGTTTATCTAGTCAATACATATATACATATATATATGTATATGTATGTATATATATGTATATATATATATATATATATATATATATGCATATATATATATACACACACACATATATATATATATATATATATATATGCTGGCACATTGTGACAAGTTGATGAAGGTGGAAAAAGAATTCATGGGTCTTGTTTCGAGTTTCTGAGTTTATTTCTGACCGGTTTCGCTCTATGCTTCTTCAGAGGAATGTGACTCTGGGGTGAATCTGGCGGGATACATAGTAAGAATAGGACCGCATTCCCTCCTTGGAGGTGGGCTTCGTTTTGTTGTACAATAATTTAAAATTTTTGATACAGTGTACAATAATTGACAATTGATGTAGATATTAGACCATAGATGTTAGATTCAGCTCCGGTGTGTGTGGAATGCTGACCGAGGGTGTGACTGTGTAAGTGAAATGAGTGAGTGGTGTAAAAAATGTGGAAAACCCGAAAAGTGTCACAAGATAACCTATGATATAAAATGATATAATGATAACATATCTAGACAAAATTGAATAGAATAAAATAAGATAAAATGAAAACAATGTGATAATTTGAAGTGATGTGACGTCCTATGACATCACATCGCATATTGTTGTATGACATAAGATATTATCAAAAATATTAACATTGATACAATTTTACATATGTAGTGCAAATAATAAATGAATAATAGTATAAGTAACATATTCAGACAGAATGAAAATAATAATAATGTGATAATTTGAAGTGGTGTAACGTTCTATATGACATTTCATCGTATTTGTTGTATGACATAAGATCTAATTTAATTAATAAATAGTAGTACAACTTTTACATAAAATAATGCAATATAAACAATAAAATGATATATGATGAAAAATAATAGATAAATAAATAAATAAATAAATCTCATCGTATTTGTTGTATGACATAAGATATAATTTTAATGAATAGTAATTTTTACATAAAATAATACAATATAAACAATAAAATGAAACATAATGAAAAATATATTATAAATAATGAATAGATATAAATGAATAAATAAATAAAAATAAATAAAAAAAATATGTATATTTATGAACTGACTGGCCTCAAGCCCTCAACCCAGGAAGTGTGGACGTTTGGGCACTGGATGGAGTTCGTCGTACTATGTGGGCGCTGTTCTGTGGCAGGTTCTTATGGCTGCGTATTTCGCTGTAATTTTTTCACATTTTTATATCCCCTACTTTTTTTTTTATTAATGTTGGTATTGGTTGTTATATATTTATAAATAATTAAATTAGATCTTATGTCATACAACAAATACGATGAAATATCATATAAAACGTTACACCATTTCAAATGATCATATTATTATTATTTTCATTCTGTCTGAATATGTTACTTATGCTATTATTCATTTACTATTTGCACTACGTATGTCAAATTGTATCAATATAAATATTTTTGATAATATCCTATGTCATACAACAATAAGCGATGTGATGTCATAGAACGTCACATCACTTCAAATTATCACATTGTTTACATTTTATCTTATTTTATTCTATCTAATTTTGTCTAAATATGTTATCATTATATCATTTTATGTCATAAGTTATCTTGTGACACTTTTCGGGTTTTCCACATTTTTTACACCACTCACTCATTTCACTTACACAGTTACACCCTCGGTCAGCATTCCACACACACCGGAGCTGTATCTAACATCTATGGTCTAATATCTACATCAATTGTAAATTATTGTACACTGTATTAAAAATTGTAAATTATTATACAACAAAACGAAGCCCACCTCCAAGGAGGGAATGCGGTCCTATTCTTACTATGTATATCGCCAGATTCACCCCAGTCACATTCCTCTGAAGAACGAAACCGGTCAGGAATAAACTCAGAAACTTGGAACTAGACCCGTGACTTCTTTTTCCACCTTCATCATCATATATATATATATATATATATATATATATATATATATATATATATATGTGTGTGTGTGTGTGTGTGTGTGTGTGTGTGTGTGTGTGTGTGTGTCTATATATATATTACAAAGGATTACAAAGGCGGAGCATGCCGACAGGAGACCTTTTGCCGCATATCTAGGTCGGATGCGAAAAAAAATCATAGTAATAATAAAATAATAAATAAAAACTATAATTATGTAAATAACAAAGATGAATAATAAACAAACACGTAAATAGTAAATAATAATAAATTGACATATAACTAATAATAAATGAAAATCAAACAGACAAATGATAACAAAACAAAAACAAATAATAAAAAATAAATTATAATCATTACAGCATCTTGCTTAGGTGTTTATCTAAATGATTCTTAAAGCTTTGAACTGAACTACATTGCACTACCTGTGCAGGAAGTATATTCCATTCATTAACTACACGGTTGGCAAAGTTGTTTCTACCTACTTTCAAATTGAATCTATTTCCGGACAGTTTGAGACCATTGTTTCTTGTCTGATTCTCATTCAATGTGAAAATTTTGTCACTTTTGATGTTGTCAATTCCCTTTAGAATCTTAAAGACCTGTATCAAGTCACCTCTGAGTCTACGCTTTTGTAGGGAAAACAGATTCATATATTTTAGTCGATTTTCGTATGATTTATTTTTTATATTTGGAATCAGTTTTGTGGCTCTCCGTTTTACTTTTTCCAGTCTGTCAATGTCTTTAATGAGATTCGGTGACCATACGGAAACAGCATATTCCAAATGTGGACGAACTAACGATTTATATAGCTTGTTAATGAGTGATGGACTTTTGAAATCAAAAGATCGCGCAATCAGTCCTAGAATCTTATTTGCTTTCTCAGAGGCTGAAATACACTGCTTGGATGATTTGAGGTCGTTACTGATAATTACGCCGAGATGTTTTTCACTATCCATTTTTGTTAACGAATTTCCAAATAACTTGTAATCGTACTTAATGTTATTTTTACCTATGTGCATTACCTTGCATTTACTTGTGTTAAATTTCATTAGCCACTTTTCAGACCATTGCTGTAATTTATCTAAATCTTCTTGAATATCTAATTGGTTAAAGTGATCATTTGCCATTCCGCACAGTTTTGTATCATCAGCAAATTTGGAAACAGTAGATTTTAGTCCATGGTCTATATCATTTATATATACTATGAATAGAAGTGGCCCAAGATCGGAACCCTGAGGAACTCCACTTGTAAAAAATTTCCATCTAGAAGTTTTTCCATTTAAAACAACTCTCTGTTTTCGACCATTCAACCAATTACTAGTCCAACCTAATAGGCTACCACTTATTCCGTGTAAAGATAATTTAGTAAGTAGTCTTTCGTGTGGGACGGTATCAAAAGCTTTTGCAAAGTCTAGATATATTAAATCTATATTGTTTCTTTTGTCATAATTTGAGATAACTGTGTTGTAGAATTCGAGTAAGGTAGTATATATATAGTTATATACATATATATACAGTATATATATATATATATATATATATTTGTGTGTGTTTGTGTGCGCGCGCGTGTGTGGTTCACAATGGTGTCACCATTGTCTTGGATCAAGTGTTGAACTCGTGATCAACAGCTATTTCCCTCCCAGAAGTGAGCTCAGAGGTCATATATGACCGATCTATGGGTAATGCTGTGACCTTACACGCACACACACACACCCTACTCCCCGCCCAAGAGAGTTGGAGTAACACCCTGCAGCGCAGCGATACTGAAATTATTTCAGCCTTGGGCAGGATTCGAACCCGGACCTCCAAAGTAGCAGCCGAGAACTTTAACCACTGCGCCACAATGTGTGTGTGTGTGTATGTGTGCGTGTGTGTGTGTGTGTGTGTGTGTGTGTGTGTGTGTGTGTGTGTGTGTGTGTGTGTGTATGTGTTTGTATATAAGCCTGTGTATATATGTATACTTTGTATATATCAACGTATGTATGAACACCGATGTAGCTCAGAATACACATTTGCGTATCCTAGAAATATATTTCCTTTTTTATATACGTTTGTTTCCATGTTTCCTATTTGTTTTCGTGGAGCGCATACATGTCAGTTATTTTTGCCCGAGTCAATTTCCAAACAAAAACAGCTTTAGCCGAAGCATGAGACTGCAGAGGAAAGGGGAGAAGGTGATACGGCGCTGTAGAAAACTGTGTGCGAGATTGATCCACGATGGCAGCAAGCGATGGCACGCCGATACAACACGGCGCCTCGACGCAGCGTGAGCACCAATTTATGGGAATTAGGGAGGCGTCGCGAAAGGGAACTGTAAGAAAGAAAGGAAAGAAAAAAACGAAGGGGACATTGGGACAGGTTCACTTTGTTTGGTATTCAAAAGTGTATTCATACATACATGTATATTCGACGGGAGTAAATGTTGTGATACTCATGAAATGTTAGGTCTGCCTACCGTAAACTTTAAAGTTCAAGTGAAGGTATGTGTGATATCTTAACCGGCCGGATTTGGCATTGGAAATCATCGACAAGTTCCTGATACGCTATATTTTCTACCTGACCTTTTTTATGTTATGACACAAAAGAATGCATTGCGTCATATATGCAGACCAAATCTAAGGTTAATATTTATTCTAGTTAAGCTGTCAAGACGATTTTATACATTGGAACTTATCGACACCACCCTGGTGCCCAATTTTTGCCTCCCCTCCCCCCAAATATATGTGTGTGTGTATGTATATACATATACATATGCATGTATGAATGTATTTATGTTTATTCATATACGCACTATATGTATTTCTTGCTAAAGTGCGATGAGAACGCCTAAAGGGGGGAATAAAATGCAAGGGAGCTCTAAGGTAGACGGGGGCACAGGGTGAAATGAGGGAGGGACGAAATGTTATGAGGTTTTGGGTACAGGAGTGGAGGTAGAAGGAAGAGGAGTAGGAGGAAAGGGGAGAAGAGGGGTCAAATCTCTGCTAAGGTATGGGTACAAGGGGAGGTGGAAGTGGTGGAGGAAAAGGAGGAGGAGGAGGAGGAGGAGGGGTGAGAGGAAGGGGAGGGTAGTGTACAAAATTTTCTAAACTTAGCCCGTGAAGTAATAGATGAACTAAACAATGGTATGCTAGATTTCGTGTTAGATTCAATGTTTATGTCCGGAACTCTGATGTAAAATTCCTCCAGCGGTTGTATCCGTCTGGTATCCTCAGTGTAACCGATGATTTTGATGGAATTAACAAAGTTTTCTCTACTAAATTCTTGGTTGTGGTGTTGTCTGTGGTATTGTTTGATGGCTCCTTCTTGCTGATGCATTGTCAAGCGTCTGCTGAGGCTGCATCTATTGTGGCCAATTTAGATACTATTACAAGGCGCGCAGTCTTCGGAAGAGCATATACTAGTATATCCACATACTTCGTTGGTTCTAGATGTAGTCTTAGATCGCCTAAATAAGTTGTTATTCATGATCAGAAAAGTTCTGTTTTGTTCATATAATAAATGAGAACAGCGTCTTCTGAGGTTGCATCAAGTGTGGCCAATGTACATATTATTATTAGGCGCGCGGTCCTCATTAGAGAAGTTCTGTGTTTTTTATAATAAATGACAGCACGGCTTTTGCTGTCCTCACTTGTAGGGTGGCAATTTCTTTGAATGATATTTTGATTGCCTTTTCGTCTGTTTATATGCATTAGTGAAGGTGTTGCGGTAATATATATGACTGTAATTGTGGTGTATCGCTTGACTGTTATGTGTACCTAGGAACTTGTTGTAATGAGGTCAAAATCTGTGCTCCAATATCTGTTGTTAGTGAACATTAGTCTTAGGTGTTTTAATTCATTGTACAGAGATTTCTACGAGGAGCATAACGTGATAGTTTACGGTGCACGCTACTCACGAAACTGTCCGACATAGAGTATACTACTACATCCAGTGAGGAAAGTAGTCCTTTGCTATTCATTTTCACGTTAAACGATCAAGCCAGAGATCTCCTGAAGGCGACACCGCAGATTCTCCAGTAGATTTTCAGAATGGATACTGACAAAGATGTCATCAATATACCTACAATATATCAGTGGTTTTATTTCACCGTCCTGGAAGACCAATTTATCTACAGAGGCCATAAAGGCTTGAGCAAAGAGGACACCTAGTGGTGATCCCATCGCTACACCATCTTGTTGGAGAAATAATTTCCTTTCTGAACACCTAAAAGGGGTCTCAGTACTGCAAGTGACAGGCAACTCCTTCAAAGTAATCTTAGGTGTATAAGGAGGAGTAAGGTCACAATTATGATAGACATAGTCGAGAATTATATTAATAGTTTTCTTCACGGGAATTTCACTAAAAAAAATATATTCTGGGCATCTAACGAGACCATGGAACCATCAGTTTTATTCACTTTCAAAAATATCATCAAGTTCCTCAGATAAGCGAAGGGAGTAAGTTCTATGGACATAAAGAGAGATAATATCGCGAATCGTTTTGGCGACGCGATAGGGAGATTTGTGTGATAATCGGCCTAAGTGGGTTTCCCTCTTTGTGGGATTTCACATTACCATAAAAGTAGCCGGCTTGAAAATCGCCGTTTAATTGATCAGATTTTGTACCTCCTACCTCGGCATTAACCACAGAAATAAGTTTGTTAATTTTCTTTTTATATGTCTCAACGGGATTACGGAAATGTTGTATGTATGTATGTATGTATGTATGTATGTATGTATGTATGTATGTATGTATGTATGTATGTATGTATGTATGTGTGTGTGTGTGTGTGTGTGTGTGTGTATGTGTGTATGTATGTATGTATGTATGTATGTATGTATGTATGTATGTATGTATGTATGTATGTATGTATGTATGTATGTATGTATGAATGTATGAATGTATGTATATATGTATATATGTATGTATGTATGAATATATATATGTTTGTATATATGTAGTTATGTATCTATGTAGTTATGTATGTATGTATGTATGCATGTATGTATGAATGTATGTATGTATGTATGTATGAATGAATGTATGTATGGATGGATGTACATGTATGTATGCATGTACGTACGTATGTATGTATGTATGTATGCATGCATGTATGTATGTATGTATGTATGTATGCATGTATGTATGTATACATGTATGTATGTATGTATGTATATATGTATGTATGTATATATGTATGTATGTATGTACGTATGTATGTATGTATGTACGTACGTACGTATGTATGTATGTATATATATGTATATATGTATGTATGTATATATGTATGCATGTATGTATGTACGTATGTATGTATGTATATATATGTATATATGTATGTATGTATGTATGTATGTTTGTATGTATCTATGTATGTATGTATCAGGAGCAGGTTTTCTTGAATACAACTGTTATTAAATAATACAACGTACTCGGTACTGGTGATATTTTCTTTATAACTCTGCCTTTTCGTTAGCTTTTCTGTAGGAGCAAGAAAAAAAAAAAAACGAAACATAACCAAATGAATCCAAAATATGTTTGGATATAAAAACAATACATTATTTACGACGTTTCGCCTAGATGTTTCGCCTATGCACGTTCTGTTATACTTTTTTTTTTTTTTGAAGATGCAAATCTATGATTAAATGTAGTGCTCTACAAGACACGCTTGGAGAAAACTACTGTACGGTCCGGAAGGTGCTTGCTTGTATGTCCTTGGCCTTCAGAAGGAAGCCCCGAATAACTCGAAGGTTCCACACAATGAAAAATGATCCATTCTATTTTTGCCATTCCAAGAAATAACATGGTTTTGCGAACACGATGAATAATACAAACATTTCCGTTTCCTCAATGACTAGAGATAGGCCAATACAATTACGATCACTACTCTAAATGAAAATTAGAGATATGGTTTATTATGTTGAATCTATTTCTAATAACCTCTTTTGAAAAGTCTTTTTAATTTGTCTTTAAGTAATGAGCGAAAATTTACATGTCAAGTGTAAATAGTTTACAAACAATTCAACATTTTACTGATTGACCTTCTCATGCAACATTAACGAATTTCTTTAGTAAAAAAAATTAACTTGACATTTTTTACAGAAATATAAAATGCTCTTATAAAACCATTGTATGATATTTGTAGGAATAAGTTTATATAGGGATCAGTAATATTTTGCCATTTTTTGTCCATATTCTAAACAATAGATGAGAAAATACTTTTAACAGTTGAACTTTTCATAAAAGTTATATTCTTGTGAATGAAATATAATTTGTTTTTCAGTGCACTGGGAACAGGTCTATAAAACAATATGTTTTCAATAATTTGTTGGAAACGACTTTTTAATTTGCATTTCCATAACGCCAGTGATTTCATCACGGCTGACGACGAGTAAACGTTTTGAACAATACGACAGAAAATTTTAACGAGAAATATGCCTCATTGTTTAATGAAATATAATTCTGGGTAAACAAATATTAAAGAAATCATGTTAATGCAGAAATTAATATCAATAAATAACCTTGTTCGTGTTCTCGTGATGGAAATATTTCATTTTCCAGTAGATTTATTTCACTTATTTATTCATGGAAACTAGAACACCATACAAAGTTATGTTAAATTTATGCATTTGTCCAAGTTTTCCCGGTGCTGTTGAATAAATAACTTACAGATATGCGGTCCATAAAATGGTAAATATTCATAACCTCTAGTCACTATATCCATGGGTGGACATCATCACTGCATTTTTAAAAATCTCTTCATCAACACAAATAGATAGGAATCAGTATCTCCCAGCCGCCATGTGGAGCCAGTAATGCAACTTAAAATTAGTTGATATTATTATATCATTAATTCTTATTTGAAAACTTATTATTAATGATTGAAACTAGAATTCCAAGGACAAGAAGGGAGATGAGAATAGCACCAAAGGAGTTCCAGAAACGAGATAATGGAATAGTGAGCGCCTTTCCAGATCCAACAAAAATCATCATGGAGTGGGGAAGAATGACGTCCTTAATACAGTTTCTACATACATATACCAAAGGCTTTTTCCCCCTTACACGGGGGGTAGCCAATGCAGTTTCTACATGCGGAAATAATATGTACATTCTTAAATCAACATGGAAAAGTTTAAGAGGGAAAAATAAAGCAAAGTATTTATCCGGTTTCGAGACGTCTGTTACAAAACTCCATGAAATGACATGAATGACATTCTACTACAGAGGATTAATATGGAATCATTGCAAACCGCATATCACTGAAACTTAATGAGTTGTCCCTCTTGAGCTCCATAATACTGCAAGAAAAGATGCAAGGTCCATTTCGCGCAAGACTTGACGCCCAAACTGCGCAATCTCCTTCAAACACCTCAACTCTCCTATCTCTAATCATCTCAACTCTTTCTTCTTATTCAATCACTTCCACTTTTCAGCTTTCTTTATGGGACTGCAGGATTAAATAGCATCTTCATATATTAAGATGAACTACGAAATGACAACTGAACAGGTAAGTGACCGTTCTTGTCTGGAGTGTATTCAAACTGTAACTTCCTGAATATGTTATTATTGCATAGATAATTGCATCAGAAAAAAGTATTGTTTGGTATTTCAGATTTAATGTTAGACTGTCGACAACCTAATTATATACATAGCTTTTGATTTCTTACAATTTTTCCTCCATTTTTGGAATATGTTAATTGGATTAATTTTCTATAATCTAGTGTGATGGACCGCCTAATAGAATATTTAGCTTTGCAGATGAAGTATCAGACTACTAGACTGCAATATGCACACTGATCAGCCTCAAAGTACTAAATTTGTGACTGGCTTAGACGCAGCGACTGTCATGTAGCAGGTAGCCGTTGTGGTAAATAACAATATGTATAGTCGTTTCGTTTGACTATGATAAGCGACACTAAGGAGGATGTAGCAACATGTTACTGGTACAGTAAATTGATGAAAGAAATTATGGGCTATCTTTAAGCGACAAATCAATGACATAATTATTGAAATATCACTTCCTTTTTTTTTTTTTTTTTTTTTACAAATACAATAACATAGCTCTTTTTTCTTCAGTGGCAGTCTCTGGAAATTTCCTTCTCCTGACATTTTTCCCTCATTCCTATGACCTGATTTTTGTTTCAAGACGCTTCTACTCAATTCCTATGACCTTATTTTTGTTTCAAGACATTTGTACTCAATAGTTTCACTAATTTTGTTTTCGTTTTTTTCCCTTTCTTGTGTTTGGTATATGTCATTCAAATATTTCAAAAAAATTCTCCCAATACCCATGTAGCGTCATGTATGTGATCCACTATGGACTGTGATTTAAATTTGATTTTTATTTGGCTTTAACCTGCAACTCACACTATCTTAATATAAGTGCTTTTCAATCTTATCAAGTGATAAACTATTCTCAATTACTATTCATAATATAAGTTTGGGTTTTGTATTTTTTCTCTCCTGCAATTATTGAAATTAAGTTATTTTCTTTCTGCCCTAAAGCCATAACATTAGATTTTACTAACACCAACTCTTACATAGGAAGCTCGCTGGCTGTGCGGGTTAGGGCGTAGTTACTTGCGGCGAAGGTCGAGGTGAGGGTGGTTCGAATCCTGTCACCGGCGAAGTTGAACCGAGGGCATGGTTAATTAAATTCCACGATATAAAGTCCACTGTAAGGGGCACCGTCCTTGCCTCCCGATAGGGGGGAGTGTGTGACGTTAAACTGATCCCAAATATAAAAAATGAATGATACGAAAATCGACTAAAACAAATGAATCTGTTTTCCCTAAAAAAGCGTAGACTCAGAGATGACTTGATGCAGGTGTTTAAGATTCTAAAGGGAATTGATGACATCAAAAGTGACAAAATTTTCACACTGAATGAAAATTCGACAATAAACAATGATCTCAAACTGTCAGGGAATATACTTGATTTGGAAGTGAGTAGAAACAACTTCGCCAACCGTGTAGTTAATGAATGGAATAAACTTCCTGCAGAGGCAGTGCAATGTAGTTCAGTTCGAAGCTTTAAGAATCGTTTAGATAAGCACCTAAGCAAGATGCTGTAATGACTTCGCCAACCGTGTAGTTAATGAATGGAATAAACTTCCTGCAGAGGCAGTGCAATGTAGTTCAGCTCGAAGCTTTAAGAATCGTTTAGATAAGCACCTAAGCAAGATGCTGTAATGACTTCGCCAACCGTGTAGTTAATGAATGGAATAAACTTCCTGCAGAGGCAGTGCAATGTAGTTCAGCTCGAAGCTTTAAGAATCGTTTAGATAAGCACCTAAGCAAGATGCTGTAATGACTGTCATTTATATTATTTGTTTTGTTATCATTTGTCTGTTTATTGTTTGTACCTTGATTCTCATTATTAGTTATGTCAGTTTACTATTATTTACTATTTACCTGTTTGTTTTTATTTAACTATACCTATGCATTTATTTTACTTATTATTCACATTATTATAGTTTTTATTTATTCATTTATTTATCATTATTATAATTTTTTCCACATCCGACCTTGATATGGACCAAAAGGTCTCCTGTCGGCATGCTCCGCCTTTGTAATCCTTTGTAATATCGTCATCATCATCAACTATTTCATACTACATGATAGTCTGACTATTTTTTCTACGCTTTCTTTTACTCTTCCTATTTAGCTTTTCCATAATATATTCTACTGTGAATTTCTCCTCATTTTTTTTCTTCTTACTTTTGTATTTCTCTTAAGTTTCTTGAATATTCCTTTCATTTGACATTACTATACTGTTATTCCCAATTCATTTTCTACCTTTACTTGTTTATCTATCTTGATAAATTTTCATTTCATACACAATGCTTAGTTTTTCTTTTCTTATTTGCATTAAGTTTGTATATTTCATTCAAATGTACTTTTAACTTCTTGATAATATTTTTATTTCTTATTTTCCATTCTCAGTATTTGTAGTCTTTCTTCCTTATTTCAAATGGTCAGGCTGATTTGCCTGTTTCTATTTTCCTAGTTACATTGTATTATCCCATACAAAACCCGAAAAATCGAACTTTGAGAAGATCGATTTCTTGTCTTCTTATTTCGGTTCTGTCACAGTTTACATCCAAACAATACGCAGCAGTCTTAGCATTTCAATTTTAGGTTTCAATTTTCTACTAATGATGTATATTTTTGTCACCTTTCAACCTTGGCACACTTAGGTCTATAATATAATCTATGTATCACAATTTGTATGATCTCCAACGACGTCTTTTTCTTTTTCTTTTTCTTTTTCTTTTTCTTTTTCTTTTTCTTTTTCTTTTTCTTTTTCTTTTTCTTTTTCTTTTTCTTTTTCTTTTTCTTTTTCTTTTTCTTCTTCTTCTTCTTCTTCTTCTTCTTCTTCTTCTTCTTCTTCTTCTTCTTCTTCCTCTTCTTCTTCTTCTTCCTCGTCCTCTTCTTCTTCTTCTTCTTCTTCTTCTTCTTCTGCTTCTTCTACTTCTCCTCCTCCTCCTCCTCCTCCTACTTCCTCTTCCTCTTCCTCTTCTTCCTCTTCTTCCTCTTCCTCTTCCTCTTCCTCTTCCTCTCCCTCTTCTTCTTCTTCTTCTTCTTCTTTATTTTCGTCCTACTGTTTTTCCACCCTTTCCTCCTCTTCTTGTTCCTCTCCCTCTTGTTCTTACTCTTATACTCTTTTACTCTACTTATACTTATTTTTTCAGAATTTACAATTATAAATGTGATCAGTGTTTTCAGTTTACAAGATGATTACAAAATCTCGTGAATCATTTCTTTGTGGTAAGGTTAGAAAAAGAGTTGCATAGAACTATTTCTAGAATACTATAAAGTCACTGAAAATACAGTTTAATTTCATAAGTTATTATTATTTTTTGCCATGCTTAAGGATCACACTCTTGGATTAAAGATGTTTGGTAAAAAAAAAAAAAAAAAAAAAAAAAAAAAAAAAAAAAAAAAAAAAAAAAAAAAAAAAAAAAAAAAATCGATTTTATTAATTGGTGATGGTAAGGTGAGGAGCCAGGAAGCACTGTGTTGCTGCGGTCGAAAAGGAGTGCGGGATTCGAACCCACAGTTAAGCGAATGAGAGAACATAACGCTTTTGATTACGTCACTAGCGTAATACCTTTTGAAGCTTTTCGTGTTTTCATCGTAATGAAAGCGATTTCATAAGTATTCGAGATTGTTGTAATGAAACAAAGGAAATATTTATATTTCATAAAATCTTACTCGATATGACGTCCAGGGACTGAATATTTTATTCAATCATATTGCAAAACACACACACACACACATACACACACACACACACACACACACACACACACACACACACACACACACACACACACACACACACACACACACACACACACACACACACACACACGACTCGATGGCGCAGTTGGTAGTGTTCCCGGCCGCCACACTCACTTCCAAAGGAATGGTACAGGGAGCTGAGTAGTAATTAGAGTAGTAGGAATTTGATGTGAAACGATTTTATGTAATGTTAAAGTGACTTCCAGGAAGTTTGGAAATTATGTTACGTAGGTGAGGGATCTGGGAGCTAACAGGTTAAGATACACTGATAGATATAATAGACGGTTAACAGGTTAAGATACACTGATAGGTAAAGATACACTGATAGGTTAAGATACACTGATAGGTATAATAGACGGGGAGTCTGGAATGGCAACCAGAAGGAAGAAGACCAAGTGGAAGACTACGCATGTGCTGGATCATCCAGAACATCCAGGACGCGATAGAGAAGGGAGGAAGTGATGTGCGGACAATGGAAGAAGAAGAACAACTCCATCAGAACAGAAGAAATTGGTGTCTTTTTGCAAAGCTGGACCACTGACAGGCGATACGTCTAACACGAGTTTGATGAGAAGGTGAGACAAGGGGAGTCAGAAATCTTAACATGAATAATTTCTAGTGGGTTTACGTAACTAGTACATTTAGAGAATCGATATTTATGTTTCTTTAGATAGGAA
>NC_134800.1:51362544-51380044 GCF_046742065.1 Oratosquilla oratoria
GGTAATGATGATGGTAATGGTAATGATGGTAATGGTAATGATGGTAATGGTAATGATGGTAATGGTAATGATGGTAATGGTAATGATGGTAATGATAATGATAATAATAATGATAATAATGATGATAATAATGATGATAATAATGATGATAATAATGATGATAATGATAATGATGGTGGTAATGGTAATAATGGTGGTAATGGTAATAATGGTGGTAATGGTAATAATGGTGGTAATGGTAATAATGGTGGTAATGGTAATAATGGTGGTAATGGTAATAATGGTGGTAATGGTAATAATGGTGGTAATGGTAATAATGGTGGTAATGGTAATAATGGTGGTAATGGTAATAATGGTGGTAATGGTAATAATGGTGGTAATGGTAATAATGGTGGTAATGGTAATAATGGTGGTAATGGTAATAATGGTGGTAATGGTAATAATGGTGGTAATGGTGGTAATGGTAGTAATGGTGGTAATGGTAATAGTAATGGTAATGGTGGTAATGGTAATGGTGGTAATGGTAATGGTAGTAATGGTAATGGTAGTAATGGTAATGATGGTAATGGTAATGATGATGGTAATGGTGATGGTAATGATGGTGATGGTAATGATGGTGGTAATGGTAATAATGGTGGTAATGGTAATAATGGTGGTAATGGTAATAATGGTGGTAATGGTAATAATGGTGGTAATGGTAATAATGGTGGTAATGGTAATAATGGTGGTAATGGTAATAATGGTGGTAATGGATGGTGGTAATGGTAGTAATGGTGGTAATGGTAATGATGGTGGTAATGGTAATGATGGTGGTAATGGTAATGATGGTGGTAATGGTAATGATGGTGGTAATGGTAATGATGGTGGTAATGGTAATGATGGTGGTAATGGTAATGATGGTAGCAATGATGGTATGAATGATGGTATTAATAATGATGGTATTAATAATGATGGTATTAATAATGATGGTATTAATAATGATGGTATTAATAATGATGGTATTAATAATGATGGTATTAATAACGATGATGGTATTAATAACGATGATGGTATTAATAACGATGATGGTATTAATAATGATGGTATTAATAATGATGGTATTAATAATGATGGTATTAATAATGATGGTATTAATAATGATGGTATTAATAATGATGGTATTAATAATGATGGTATTAATAATGATGGTATTAATAATGATGGTATTAATAATGATGGTATTAATAATGATGGTATTAATAATGATGGTATTAATAATGATGGTATTAATAATGATGGTATTAATAATGATGGTATTAATAATGATGGTATTAATAATGATGGTATTAATAATGATGGTATTAATAATGATGGTATTAATAATGATGGTATTAATAATGATGGTATTAATAATGATGGTATTAATAATGATGGTATTAATAATGATGGTATTAATAATGATGGTATTAATAATGATGGTATTAATAATGATGGTATTAATAATGATGGTATTAATAATGATGGTATTAATAATGATGGTATTAATAATGATGGTATTAATAATGATGGTATTAATAATGATGGTATTAATAATGATGGTATTAATAATGATGGTATTAATAATGATGGTATTAATAATGATGGTATTAATAATGATGGTATTAATAATGATGGTATTAATAATGATGGTATTAATAATGATGGTATTAATAATGATGGTATTAATAATGATGGTATTAATAATGATGGTATTAATAATGATGGTATTAATAATGATGGTATTAATAATGATGGTATTAATAATGATGGTATTAATAATGATGGTATTAATAATGATGGTATTAATAATGATGGTATTAATAATGATGGTATTAATAATGATGGTATTAATAATGATGGTATTAATAACGATGATGGTATTAATAACGATGATGGTATTAATAACGATGATGGTATTAATAATGATGGTATTAATAATGATGGTATTAATAATGATGGTATTAATAATGATGGTATTAATAATGATGGTATTAATAATGATGGTATTAATAATGATGGTATTAATAATGATGGTATTAATAATGATGGTATTAATAATGATGGTATTAATAATGATGGTATTAATAATGATGGTATTAATAATGATGGTATTAATAATGATGGTATTAATAATGATGGTATTAATAATGATGGTATTAATAATGATGGTATTAATAATGATGGTATTAATAATGATGGTATTAATAATGATGGTATTAATAATGATGGTATTAATAATGATGGTATTAATAATGATGGTATTAATAATGATGGTATTAATAATGATGGTATTAATAATGATGGTATTAATAATGATGGTATTAATAATGATGGTATTAATAATGATGGTATTAATAATGATGGTATTAATAATGATGGTATTAATAATGATGGTATTAATAATGATGGTATTAATAATGATGGTATTAATAATGATGGTATTAATAATGATGGTATTAATAATGATGGTATTAATAATGATGGTATTAATAATGATGGTATTAATAATGATGGTATTAATAATGATGGTATTAATAATGATGGTATTAATAATGATGGTATTAATAATGATGGTATTAATAATGATGGTATTAATAATGATGGTATTAATAATGATGGTATTAATAATGATGGTATTAATAATGATGGTATTAATAATGATGGTATTAATAATGATGGTATTAATAATGATGGTATTAATAATGATGGTATTAATAATGATGGTATTAATAATGATGGTATTAATAATGATGGTATTAATAATGATGGTATTAATAATGATGGTATTAATAATGATGGTATTAATAATGATGGTATTAATAATGATGGTATTAATAATGATGGTATTAATAATGATGGTATTAATAATGATGGTATTAATAATGATGGTATTAATAATGATGGTATTAATAATGATGGTATTAATAATGATGGTATTAATAATGATGGTATTAATAATGATGGTATTAATAATGATGGTATTAATAATGATGGTATTAATAATGATGGTATTAATAATGATGGTATTAATAATGATGGTATTAATAACGATGATGGTATTAATAACGATGATGGTATTAATAACGATGATGGTATTAATAATGATGGTATTAATAATGATGGTATTAATAATGATGGTATTAATAATGATGGTTATTAATAATGATGGTATTAATAATGATGGTATTAATAATGATGGTATTAATAATGATGGTATTAATAATGATGGTATTAATAATGATGGTATTAATAATGATGGTAATAATTAATAATGATGGTAATACTAATGATGGTATTAATAATGATGGTATTAATAATGATGGTATTAATAATGATGGTATTAATAATGATGGTATTAATAATGATGGTATTAATAATGATGGTATTAATAATGATGGTATTAATAATGATGGTATTAATAATGATGGTATTAATAATGATGGTATTAATAATGATGGTATTAATAATGATGGTATTAATAATGATGGTATTAATAATGATGGTATTAATAATGATGGTATTAATAATGATGGTATTAATAATGATGGTATTAATAATGATGGTATTAATAATGATGGTATTAATAATGATGGTATTAATAATGATGGTATTAATAATGATGGTATTAATAATGATGGTATTAATAATGATGGTATTAATAATGATGGTATTAATAATGATGGTATTAATAATTGATGGTATTAATAATGATGGTATTAATAATGATGGTATTAATAATGATGGTATTAATAATGATGGTATTAATAATGATGGTATTAATAATGATGGTATTAATAATGATGGTATTAATAATGATGGTATTAATAATGATGGTATTAATAATGATGGTATTAATAATGATGGTATTAATAATGATGGTATTAATAATGATGGTATTAATAATGATGGTATTAATAATGATGGTATTAATAATGATGGTATTAATAATGATGGTATTAATAATGATGGTATTAATAATGATGGTATTAATAATGATGGTATTAATAATGATGGTATTAATAATGATGGTATTAATAATGATGGTATTAATAATGTAATGATGGTATTAATAATGATGGTATTAATAATGATGGTATTAATAATGATGGTATTAATAATGATGGTATTAATAATGATGGTATTAATAATGATGGTATTAATAACGATGATGGTATTAATAACGATGATGGTATTAATAACGATGATGGTATTAATAATGATGGTATTAATAATGATGGTATTAATAATGATGGTATTAATAATGATGGTATTAATAATGATGGTATTAATAATGATGGTATTAATAATGATGGTATTAATAATGATGGTATTAATAATGATGGTATTAATAATGATGGTATTAATAATGATGGTATTAATAATGATGGTATTAATAATGATGGTATTAATAATGATGGTATTAATAATGATGGTATTAATAATGATGGTATTAATAATGATGGTATTAATAATGATGGTATTAATAATGATGGTATTAATAATGATGGTATTAATAATGATGGTATTAATAATGATGGTATTAATAATGATGGTATTAATAATGATGGTATTAATAATGATGGTATTAATAATGATGGTATTAATAATGATGGTATTAATAATGATGGTATTAATAATGATGGTATATTAATAATGATGGTATTAATAATGATGGTATTA
Source organism: Oratosquilla oratoria (assembly GCF_046742065.1). Taxonomy (NCBI): domain Eukaryota; kingdom Metazoa; phylum Arthropoda; class Malacostraca; order Stomatopoda; family Squillidae; genus Oratosquilla; species Oratosquilla oratoria. The sequence continues at coordinate 51,367,243 of NC_134800.1, forward strand.
ATAATGATGGTATTAATAATGATGGTATTAATAATGATGGTATTAATAATGATGGTATTAATAATGATGGTATTAATAATGATGGTATTAATAATGATGGTATTAATAATGATGGTATTAATAATGATGGTATTAATAATGATGGTATTAATAATGATGGTATTAATAATGATGGTATTAATAATGATGGTATTAATAATGATGGTATTAATAATGATGGTATTAATAATGATGGTATTAATAATGATGGTATTAATAATGATGGTATTAATAATGATGGTATTAATAATGATGGTATTAATAATGATGGTATTAATAATGATGGTATTAATAATGATGGTATTAATAATGATGGTATTAATAATGATGGTATTAATAATGATGGTATTAATAATGATGGTATTAATAATGATGGTATTAATAATGATGGTATTAATAATGATGGTATTAATAATGATGGTATTAATAATGATGGTATTAATAATGATGGTATTAATAATGATGGTATTAATAATGATGGTATTAATAATGATGGTATTAATAATGATGGTATTAATAATGATGGTATTAATAATGATGGTATTAATAACGATGATGGTATTAATAACGATGATGGTATTAATAACGATGATGGTATTAATAACGATGATGGTATTAATAACGATGATGGTATTAATAACGATGATGGTATTAATAATGATGGTATTAATAATGATGGTAATGATAATGATGGTATTGATAATGATGGTATTGATAATGATGGTATTGATAATGATGGTATTGATAATGATGGTATTAATAATGATGGTATTAATAATGATGGTATTAATAATGATGATGGTATTGATAATGATGGTATTGATAATGATGGTATTGATAATGATGGTATTAATAATGATGGTATTAATAATGATGGTATTAATAATGATGGTATTGATAATGATGGTATTAATAATGATGGTATTAATAATGATGGTATTAATAATGATGGTATTAATAATAATAGCGGTAATAATGATAACGGTAATAATGATAGCGATAATAATGATAGTAATAATGATAGCGATAATAATGATAGCGTTGATAATGATAGCGTTGATAATAATAATGATAATAATAGCGGTAATAATAGCGATAATAATAGCGGTAATAATAGCGATAATAATAGCGATAATAATAGCGATAATAATAGCGATAATAATAGCGATAATAATAGCGATAATAATAGCGATAATAATAGCGATAATAATAGCGATAATAATTATGATAATGATAATAATAATAATAATAATAACAACAACAACAACAACAACAATAATAACAATAAATAACAATAAATAACAATAAATAACAATAAATAACAATAAATAAATAACAATAATAACAATAACAATAACAATAATAACAATAACAACAATAACAATAACAATAACAATAATAACGATAACAATGATAACAATGATAACAATGATAACAATGATAACAATGATAACAATGATAACAATGATAACAATGATAACAATGATAACAATGATAACAATGATAACAATGATAACAATGATAACAATGATAACAATGATAACAATGATAACAATGATAACAATGATAACAATGATAATAATGATAATAATGATAATAATGATAATAATGATAATAATGATAATAATGATAATAATGATAATAATGATAATAATGATAATAATGATAATAATGATAATAATAATAATAATAATAATAATAACAATAATAATAATAATAATAATAATATCAGTAATGATGATAATAATGATAGTTAAAGTAATAATAATAAAAAGAGCAAGTATAATGATAATATTAATAGTAGTAATGATACTGATGATATTAAAAGAAATGGCAATATAAATATAAATAAAAATATGAATATTGATAACGTTATTGATGCTAGTTGTTATTCTAATGATAATATCTATCATTATGATTGGAGTCGATAAAATCCTATCTCCACCCTCAAGGTGTTCATTTAGAATGTCTTTTCCACAAGTCTCAGATGGAAATGTAAAAGATCAAACTCAACTAGATGCAATGTTAACTATTTTTTTCTTGTCAGGTATTGTTAAAGAGTGACAACACTGTAATAAATATTCACATTTCAAATTGAAAAATATTGTTTGCCATTGCTACAACTCCATTGTCAATAAAAATGAAAACCCATAGCAAATGAATATCCAACACTTTCACTCCCAGTTCAGCCTCTGTCTATTATTCATTAATGTGATAGTGTTTAACTATGGTTGCGCTTTCCTGTTGTATCAATGAATTTCTTCTCTGTCAGTCTTCCTTTCTGTCTATGTTTGGTTCCATAATGTCAGGTTTTCATTCACAGTGCGTCCCATGATTTGCCTCGAGAGCAACATGATTGGCTGAGTGGCATTGTATGTTTGGTAACGTGTATGGCAAATCACTGTTATGGACAATATAAAAACAGGTTATTTCAACTATGCTCTAAGTTTGGTATCCAGAAAAACAATTACAAGACACAAAACCAGCTTAAAGGAATTGCTTGAGTTAGATTTAAGACAATTAGATTGAGGGTTAAAAAGAGAAATTTGTAAGCATAATCCAGAAAAGGTATTTAAAAAATATATATCTGGTTGATATTTGTTGTAACTCAAAAATCCTCCATACTGACTAATCACGCAACACGCTAACTTTAATGGATACATCTTCGATAAGAAATCAATCTCATCCTCTATCTCAACCCGTCGAGGCTTGTGCAGAGATATTCGTCACATATTTTTTTTTCTACATTTTTTCCTACACGTGACACGCGTTCAAAAGGTTATCACACCGTCTCTTCTACGTCCTTTTTGTCTTCCTATAATTCTCAAACTTGTCCTCCTTTATCTCCCTTTTCTCTACGTTCATATTTCGTTTTCACATTCTCCTACTTCTCTTTCTTTCTCATCCTCATTATTCTTTTCCTACTTTCTCCCAACACCCTCCTTCTTCTCTTCTATGATCTGTCTTATTCCTTATCCTCTCCCCGTCCGCATATTTACTGCTCTCCATTTCTTTCTTAATATCCTCTTCTTGTTTTGATTCTATCCACTCTTACAATTCATCCTCCTATCCTTCCTCTCTATGCTACTCTTTCTTTTCATCGTCTCTCTTTTTTTTCCTCTCCTTTCATCCCATCTCCATCACTAACCCAAAGAACTTCTCTTTCTGGTTCACCGATTTTTCTCTTTCTTTGTTAGCACATACACTCATGTTCCAATTTCTTCAATAACGATGGTTATTTGTTTACCATACCTTTTCCGTTTCTTCTCGCATTTTGTCATCTTTCTAGTGACTCTCATAGCAGACTTAATACTTCGATTCGAGTCTTCATCAGAGAATTCCCCAGTCTTCCGTGTTACCTGGTCTTGTTTATCTACGGTTTCATTGATTGAATTACTAACATCTATTTTTCTTTCGAACCAACCTCCCGCCTCCACCTCCACCCTGACCCCCGCCACCTCGTATGTATGAGCGGTTGTTTTGCGTTCGAATCCAGAGTTTGGCGTTTGATGTTGCGGAATGCACGATCATCCCTCTACCTTTTGTCTCGACAACGCAGAGGGGAGTCTATACTGTACATAACAAGTCCCCGCCACACGCACGGACGCTCGCTACGGGGCTATAGAAATGGTGTGAGGAGGGGGGACACGCACGCAAGCACGCGCACGCACGCACACACACACACACACACACACACACACACACACACACACACACACACACACACACACACACACACACACACAGAGCTAGGGAACAAACACAACATAGAATTTTATCTTGTTTATCTTACGTGACTATATACAAAACTCTTAGAATAATTCTATGGTTGATAGTATTTTGTGTGTGATCATTTATAAATGTTTGCATACTTGTGTATTTGGATAAATGAGTATAAGCCCCGTATAGTATATTGATAGCATATTCTTTGTGCAATCTATAGTTTAGGACCTTCATTAACATTCCTACTAACCAGTCACTCATATATATATATATATATATATATATATATACATATACACATATATATACACATATATATATATACATATATATACATATATATACATATATATATGATGTAAGCGGAATAGGAAACACAGGAGTCTTAGTCTTGAGTTTATTCCTGACTAGTTTCGCAGGTATGCTTTTTCAAAGGAATATGTGTACAAACGGGCTGTGGGCATTATATACATGGGGTGGACCTCACCACCTCTCCGAGTTGCCATAGTTGGTGGCGAATGTGAACATCACATTGTGGCTCATGTAACAATGAAGACATTTTTACAATTAAATATGATAACACTAATAACAAAGAAATTATTAATAGAAAATGTAACAATAGTAATGATAACGATGAAGATAAATATTAGTGTTATCATATTTAATTGTAAAAATGTCTTCATTGTTACATGAGCCACAATGTGATGTTCACATTCACCACCAACTATGGTAACTCGGAGAGGTGGCGAGGTCCACCCCATGTATATAATGCCCACAGCCCGTTTGTACACATATTCTTTTGAAAAAGCATACCTGCGAAACTAGTCAGGAATAAACTCAAGACTAAGACTCCTGTGTTTCCTATTCCGCTTACATCAACCTGTCAGAATGTCTCAACATATATATATATATATATATATATATATATATATAATCCCTTTTAACTTTTATTATATCTTTGATTACCTTTCTTAGATCTCTCTCTAAACACCTCTATGAACTAGCTCTTCTAAGTTACATTGTCCCCAAATATAGAAGCTCTGTTTATCTCTAACGAAATAGTTTCATATATAATCATATTCAATAGAATATATATTTCCCCTTGATATCTCTCCCCACTATGTTGATTCATTTCTCCTTCTTCTTGGGAATTTCCGCCTTTCCTTGTAATAGAATGAACGGGGGCATGTTTCTTTCAGCTTTATTTTTCTTATTTTCTATTCATACTTTTCATTTTTCTGTGCCTAATATGGTTTTCAAACATAAGCTGCCCTCCTCTTGTCCATGCTCTTCCAGTTGTGTCCTATTCAGTATCTCCTTCAGTCTCCTCTCTCCTTCGCTATTATTCATATCATCCACCGGAGCTGCCTAGTGTAGGCCCTATGGTCTCCTGCAGTCTCTTTCATTCTTATGTTCTTAAGTTCTTCGTTTCTTGTCATTCCAAACAGTCTTGAGCACTTTCACCCTATTTTCTTTCTTACTTCCTTCTCATCAACATTGCGATACTATTTTTTCTTAACTAACTTGCAAATTTTCTTTGTAAAATTACAAAAATGCAAAGTTCATCTACTCAATTTTTTTACTCTGTCATATCCCAAACAATTTACATGATCTCCTCTCTTAAAATGTATTTATAAAACAATGTGTCCAATAAAAAAGAAAAGAAAAAATCTCCAGTTCATCTTTTGCTTTATCCTATCCTAAACAATTAATATGATCTTGTCTCTTAAAATGTATATATATAACAACGCGTCCCGTCACTTGGAAATTACCTGGCAAAAGAAACGGCAACGAGACGCCAAACGGCTAAAACGTTTTGAAGTATTTATATACAAAGGAAAATATTACATTGTAAGCTTACAGTTCGTGTATTAGGTATTTATACTATATTTTGTTAGCGTTAATTCATCATCACTACTGTAAACATGAGCTTATGAATAACCTTTACATATTCATTATTGTATAAATAGATACCATAATGTAAACATTGCTGAGTTTTATTGGTGACAAAAAACGTTTTGATACGAATTACTGTATAAATACGGAAGAGATCAAACTAGCGTCGTCACTCCAAAAATGAACTCCAAGAAATTCGTATCATCCAGAGGGTTATTCCAAAGGTATCTTTTGATCCATTTCACAATTCTTAGAACCTAACTATGCAGCAGTTGAAGATATACAACAATTTATACTTTCTGTCCCTATGATTATCCAAATTCTAATATAAAAGGTTCAGTCAAAAAGAGGTGAATATGGAAAAAATAGCCCTACTTAGCTACACATAAATAAAATAAAGATCTTTTGTCTACTGTACAGTGGTAAGATTTGTAGTATCCACAGATCAGTTATAAGAATATCTACATAACCAAAGTCAATCACTTGACCAGAAATGATGTTATGTATATAACGACCGTGAACTACGATTTTGAATAACATTTGTAACATTTATCTTTGAGATAGTTAAACTCTTCTTTGTCTTTACAAAAGATAAGCTATACACATTTTAACTCAGAAGTACAGCCTATCACAGCTATGTATAACCCAATATGATGATAACTGTTTTAGAATAGGAATGATCTATATTCTGGAAGAGGGAATATTTACTTTAGGATAAGAATTACAATATTAAGAAATTATTAAGCAATGTAAGTTTATTGAATATATCTAAATTTAGATTTCTATGGTAAGCTTTTGAAAAACGCGTCCTTGTGTTTAGTTGATAACCTTGAGCCGTTATGGTCATTGATGAGTTAGCTAGTTTACCAAGAATAGAAAGGATAAGCAAGTCAATATTTTCAACACTAATTTATAAACTAAATTCAAATAGAAACTTCCGTCCAGAATCATGAGGTTTAGCATTTAAGACGAGTACAAAAGTGTGATCCAATGGTAGCAGGTTTACAGGATAGCATTATGTCGGATGAACGAAATAAGAAATTTTAAGTATTTACTGAGCTTGTCTGCACATTAATCAAAGAAGATATTATCCATAAAGACAATGGAACAAGTTTCTGAATGCCGAAAAAAAAAGAGTAGAGATTGGGTCTTAGAAAACATAGATTCAGAAAATAGAATCAAGCATAAATTAAGGTAAATAGATTAGAAATTGAAGGCATGAATTGTGGCTCAGAGAATACCGACTGAGGCACGAAAGAGGACTCAGAAAATAGACCCTAAGGCACAAGCTAAGATACAGAAACAGAGGCTAAAGGAATAGAGACACAGGTGAAAGTAGTACAAGTAGAACATACAAAGAATTACAAAGAATTACAATGGGATCAAATAACTGCACAGGTTAAACATTAAACAAATGTTGATGGTCACCCAAGTAAAGAGTATTTCAACATTTTTCGTTACATCACACTTGCTAGAATTCCCTAAGGACGACCAGGATATACTCTCTTTACAAGAGGTTCCTCTACAACTAATGATTGATAAAACACATTAGCTCCTGTTAATTATAGCCTATTTTACAAGAGAGACCAAGAGGTTCATGTCACTGACAGAGACAGTCATATAAATGTGTACAAACTTGCACCTGAAGCCTGCAGAATAAAATTATCTTCTGTCTTCCCATCTTAGGGACTTTCCCTTTACCGTATTAAGGACTGATATTGATTTTGCAATTCAGGAAAGCAAGTAAGGTAATAGTTTCCGTCTCGTGAAATGATATCCCTAGCTTCCATTCTGGTCAGTATCCTTGAATCGAGCATGTCGACAGGAGACCTTTTGGTCCATAACTGGGTCGGATGCAAAAAAATATATAATAATAGATAAAATAGAATAAAATGAAATAAAATGAAATAAAATAAAATAAAATGAAATGAAATGAAATGAAATGAAATGAAATGAAATGAAATGAAATGAAATGAAATGAAATGAAATAGAATAGAATAGAATAGAATAGAATAGAATAAAATAAAATAAAATAAAATAAAATAAAATAAAATAAAATAAAATAAAATAAAATAAAATAAAATAAAATAAAATAAAATAAAATAAAATAAAATAAAATAAAACAAAACAAAACAAAACAAAACAAAACAAAATAAAATAAAATAAAATAAAATAAAGGTTGAAATTCATGCAGGAGTCCATCATGCTAAGTACAAGACATAGTTTGCTTTATTTAGTAACATGCATAGTATATGGCGACTGTCTTCCACAGTATTACTCTCATAGATGTCTTTCCTTGCTCTCCTCCTAGCTCTTGTCAATCTATTTGCATTTAATTGTGCTTGACTTATCTTATGCTAGTGTTTACAAAACCAAAATGCCGTTGCACATTTGTAAAATGTTTAAATACGACCCACTGTCGTCTGTTTCTTTTGCTTTGTTACTCCGACAGTGGGTTATATTTAAACATTATTCCAGTGTGCACTATCTTTTTTTAAATTCATCCACTACAATGTAAATATCAGCAGTAATATTGGCAGATATTTCAATTATTTCAAATGGATTACTATTTTTTTCTATGTAGTATACTGTACATACTAGGAATGAACCATGGGAAACTGGGCAAGGAGATCACCAAGGAATACAGAAATTTCCCGAAAGTGTGGGATATTGAGACGAATAAAGTCGATTCTATGATTTACTAGCAGGACGCTTCGTAGCCATTGTTACATTTTCAATCAACTACATAGGTTTTGTTACAAGGGTTATAAAAACACTAGGAAAGGTGAATACAACACTAATACATAACTAAATATGTGGTGCTCCTAGGAAGGCTTAACGGACGAGTGGCGAAATGTCTCTGCTGGAGGGGAAGGTTAAGAGATCACCAGTCTGGATGTTAATAGCTGGTGATAAATATTTTATATAAAGGGCTTGGGCATCGTCATCCTGGTCCAGAAATAAGGTGCCTTTGACCAGATTTTCTCTCGTCGGGGGGGATTCTATGGTCGTGTAAGTAATAATTCTTGATATATCCTGCTTGCATGTGGTAAGGCGTCCGGAGAGGCTAGTAGTCGTCATTCCTATGTAAAAAGTACGAGTTCCGCTGTCCTCGTGTTGACATGCATGTCTGTAGATGTCGTTTCTCCTCTGGAGTTGCTCAGGGGGAGGGAGGGAGTTGTTTTTTTAATAAAAAGTTGGTAGACTTCTTGGATTGGTAATAGATAATAAAGTTAAGATATTTATCTTCGGGTATTGGTTCTATGTTGCGTCGGTGTGGGGCTTTTGTACAGAGTACCAACGGTCGACTTCATCATTGATAGATCTCTCAACAATGTAATTAGGGAAACCGTTGTTTATAAGAACTTGGAAGTCCGTTCAAGTTCATGGTGAACAGATATTCGGTCTGAACAATAGGTGAATGCCCTTCTGATACACGCATAGTGGACCTTTTGTATCTTACGAGACACTCACTCTGTCCATTTAGACACCGCCCATTGTTGGTAGATTTGAGATAGACACTACTAAGTATTTCAGCGGCTTTGACCCATCGTTTTTCGCTCATATTTCCGAAATAACCATTCACATCAGTATGATATATTAGCACAGCCTAATTCACACCCGGCCATAATTTTTGACGTTAGAGTGCATTTACAAGTGTATTTAATTACGGCGTTTACTCTTGATATTAAGTGTGTCGTAGCCGACACCCGTGAAGTAAATCGAACAGGTGAAGTCGTGACGTCATCACAAACTACCTCGTGTATCCCAACTTCACTTGTTCGATTTACTTCACGGGTGTCGGCTACGACACACACAATATCAAGAGTAAACACCGTAATTAAATACACTTGTGAATACACTATAACGTCAAAAATTATGGCCGGGTGTGAATTAGGCTGTGCTAATATACCATGCTGATGTGAATGATTATTTCGGAAATATGAGCGAAAAACGATGGGTCAAAGCCGCTGAAATACTTAGTAGTTTTGTATCCAGAGTCAGAGTGGGAGACTTGTACGTCTAGAAAGGGAAGGGAGCCATTTATGCTATTTTCGGTGGTGAAAATGAGGCCTGATTATTCCATGAGTCTCTGGCAGAGGTCTTCTAGTTCACCAGCGTCATTGAACATAACAAAGATGTCGTCTATATATATTGTAAATACTAGGCTTCTTCTCAGACATGATCTTTTCTACTATTGCTCCCATGAAGAAATTGGCGAGGAGCCCAAGAGGACATCCCAAAGAAGTCCTTAGGAGACAGAATACTATATCCGGAATGGGTGTAGGGTGTTAAGATTTCATTTGTTTGGCTATCCTATACGTAAGGATGGGAATCTGACAGAGGTCGTTGGGAACTGCCTTGTGTCTTGACATTCCCATATTCATATCCTAGGTCGAGGTCGCCAGTTAGCTAACAGATATGGGTCTTATCTATAACTGCGTTGACGATGTCTAGAACTTGGTTGACATTTTTTTCAATGTTTCGACGAGGTTACGGATGATTCGGAGGAAATTTCTGATGGTGATTTCTTTGTTCTCTTTTACCTCTAGAGCTGCAACACAGTGCTTACGTTGGATGAGGCTACTTCTGGTGAATCCTCGGAATTTTTTCACGCTTCTGACACTAAGGCGGCATAGAGTTCTGTAGGGATTTGGACAAACTTCTCTTTTTTCTAGACGTTATATGTCCAGCAGGGCCTATCTCTAAACGTTTGTGGTGTTTCTTTGTTTGGGAAAGAACATAACAGTTTAAGACCAGGATCAAAATCTCTTCTTTTTCTGGTGTGAGGGTTAGATCTGTGAGGTTGGTATATCCTTCGGTTGTTTGGAGCATTTTCAGGTCTTCTGAAGGAAGTTTATTCTATTTCTACATGTTTGGCAAAGCTGTTTCTACCTATTTTCAAATTAAATACACTTCCTGATTGTTTGAAACATGTATATGTATATATATATATGTATATATATATATATGTATATGTATATGTATATGCATATGTATATATATATATATATATATATATATATATATATATATATATATATGCGTAAGTAACCACTAGGAAAAGTAAACTAACGAAGCAGAGCGCTTTCGTATAATTACATCTTCAGTGCAGATACAAAGAAGGAATTATAAGATGAAGAAACAAGGTACAGAATATATGACATAGTGAAGAGGGCATTCGGAGAGGTAGTGGAAGAAGTACACGTGACGGACGTTTGGGCCGTCCTGGTAGCCAACAAGTATGGGACGTTTGGGCCGTCCTGGTAACCAACAAGTATGGGACAACTGCTCATAATTTATATTACAATTCAAACAATTTTGAAATTTCATGAGAAATAAAACTATCTAATTTGTACAAACCTTGATGAAGATTAACATTTATCCCCTTACTAGATTTGATCAAACTGCATTCAATTAAATTTCTTTCTGTTATGTTGTTGTTGTATGTGATGACGTTAGCGTTATCCCAGTCAACTGGGTGGTTAAAATGGTTCATGTGGTTGAATATACCGCTAGATTGGTTTCCCTCTCTAACGTATTTCTTATGTTGATTGATTCGTGTTGTGAGTGTTTTAGCAGTCTGACCAACATAAAACTGATTACATGATTTGCAAGGTATTTTGTACACACACCTTTTATTACTATTGACAGAATTATTTATGAGCAGTTGTCTTACAGTGTTCTTATTATTGAAAACTACATTAATGTTAAATTTACGTAATATATTTGGAATATTTTGCAGGTTCTCTTGGTACGGTAAAATTAGCAAGTTATTCATATTGAAAGTTTGAGTTGACCTAAGGTTGTAAAATGTCCTTTTAGCACGATTATAAGCTTTGTCAAGAACATGTGTGGGGTATTGTAGCTTAGTACCAATGTCGTAAATACATCTTATTTCATCATCGATGTACTCTGGGCTGCAAATGCGTAGGGCCCTGAGGTACATCGACGAAAAAAACAGATATCTTTACGCCATCAGGGTGTGAGGAATAATAGTGTATATATGAACAAACATTGTTGGTTGGTTTGCGATATACACTAAACTTCAACTCACTTTCACGGCGGTAGATATTACAATCAAGGAAAGGCAAAACGCCTTCTTTCTCTATCTCCACCGTGAACTTAATGGAACTGACCAAATTATTAAGCTTACATAAAAAATCATTTACATTATCTTGAATGGGCCACAGACATAGGATGTCATCAATGTACCGCATCCATGTAATGTTGGGGGGAATGATCTTACATGGATGCGGTACATTGATGACATCCTATGTCTGTGGCCCATTCAAGATAATGTAAATGATTTTTTATGTAAGCTTAATAATTTGGTCAGTTCCATTAAGTTCACGGTGGAGATAGAGAAAGAAGGCGTTTTGCCTTTCCTTGATTGTAATATCTACCACCGTGAAAGTGAGTTGAAGTTTAGTGTATATCGCAAACCAACCAATGTTTGTTCATATATACACTATTATTCCTCACACCCTGATGGCGTGAAGATATCTGTTTTTTCGTCGATGTACCTCAGGGCCCTACGCATTTGCAGCCCAGAGTACATCGATGATGAAATAAGATGTATTTACGACATTGGTACTAAGCTACAATACCCCACACATGTTCTTGACAAAGCTTACAATCGTGCTAAAAGGACATTTTACAACCTTAGGTCAACTCAAACTTTCAATATGAATAACTTGCTAATTTTACCGTACCAAGAGAACCTGCAAAATATTCCAAATATATTACGTAAATTTAACATTAATGTAGTTTTCAATAATAAGAACACTGTAAGACAACTGCTCATAAATAATTCTGTCATTAGTAATAAAGGGTGTGTGTACAAAATACCTTGCAAATCATGTAATCAGTTTTATGTTGGTCTGACTGCTAAAACACTCACAACACGACTCAATCAACATAAGAAATACGTGAGAGAGGGAAACCAATCTAGCGGTATATTCAACCACATGAACCATTTTAACCACCCAGTTGACTCGGATAACGCTAAAGTCATCACGTACAACAACAACATATCAGAAAGAAATTTAATTGAATGCAGTTTGATCAAATCTAGTAAGGGGATAAATGTTAATCTTCATCAAGGTTTGTACAAATTAGATAGTTTTATTTCTCATGAAAT
>NC_134800.1:51382544-51385044 GCF_046742065.1 Oratosquilla oratoria
CACAATGTATGCAAGATGGGACCTATTTACTTTGTAGTAATGAGAAGACTTGAGACAATAGTACCAGAGGTTATGCTTAATTCATGAATGGGAATTTTGTTATGAAGAGAATACTTGAGGCAATAGTACCAGAGGTGTATGCTTAATTCATGCATGAGAATTCTATTATGAAGAGAATACTTGAGACAATAGTACCTGAGGTGTATGCTTAATTCATGAATGGGAATTTTGTTATGAAGAGAATACTTGAGACAATAGTACTAGGGGTGTATGCTTAATTCATGAATGAGAATTTTATTATGAAGAGAATACTTGAGGCAATAGTACCTGAGGTGTATGCTTAATTCATGAATGGGAATTTTGTTATGAAGAGAATACTTGAGACAATAGTACCAGAGGTGTATGCTTAATTCATGAATGGAAATTTTGTTATGAAGAGAATACTTGAGGCAATAGTACCAGAGGTGTATGCTTAATTCATGAATGGGAATTTTGTTATGAAGAGAATACTTGAGACAATAGTACCAGAGGTGTATGCTTAATTCATGAATGGGGATTTTGTTATGAAGAGAATACTTGAGACAATAGTACTAGGGGTGTATGCTTAATTCATGAATGGGAATTTTGTTATGAAGAGAATACTTGAGACAATAGTACCAGAGGTGTATGCTTAATTCATGCATGGGAATTCTGTTATGAAGAGAATACTTGAGACAATAGTACCAGAGGTGTATGCTTAATTCAAGAATGGGAATTTTGTTACGAAGAGAATACTTGAGGCAATAGTACCAGAGGTGTATGCTTAATTCATGAATGGGAATTTTGTTATGAAGAGAATACTTGAGACAATAGTACCTGAGGTGTATGCTTAATTCATGAATGGGAATTTTGTTATGAAGAGAATACTTGAGATAATAGTACCTGAGGTGTATGCTTAATTCATGAATGGGAATTTTGTTATGAAGAGAATACTTGAGATAATAGTACTTGGGGTGTATGCTTAATTCATGAATGGGAATTCTGTTATGAAGAGAATACTTGAGGCAATAGTACCAGAGGTGTATGCTTAATTCATGAATGGGAATTTTGTTATGAAGAGAATACTTGAGGCAATAGTACCAGAGGTGTATGCTTAATTCATGAATGGGAATTTTGTTATGAAGAGAATACTTGAGACAATAGTACCAGAGGTGTATGCTTAATTCATGAATGGGAATTCTATTATGAAGAGAATACTTGAGACAATAGTACCAGAGGTGTATGCTTAATTCATGAATGGGAATTCTATTATGAAGAGAATACTTGCGACAATAGCACCAAAGGTGTTTGCTTAATTCATGAATGTTTTTTTTTTTTATGAAGAGAATGCTTGAGACAATATTACCAGGGGTGTATGCTTAATTCATGAATGGGAATTTTGTTATGAAGAGAATACTTGAGACAATAGTACCTGAGGTGTATGTTTAATTCATGAATGGGAATTTTGTTATGAAGAGAATAACAAGGTGCTTCAACCAGGTTTCTGTAGATCAAGTCAATAAGTGGGTGAACAGAACTTACAAAATGCAAAATGGCGTCATAAGTATTACAAAGAATGATTAAGCCAGATGCAAGTTCTGTATAATCTTGCATCACACACAAAGCATGCTGTTGATGATGAGAAAAGCTTGCAAAGCAGCTGGAAATATTGAATGTCTTCAGACTACACAGCACACTGAATGAAGGAGCTGGAGAAGATGAAACAGAGGAGAGAAGTGCACTAGTTGATCAGCTCAATGTCCTCACAGCTGGGGGTCGAGACAAGCAGCATTTCATAGATAATGTTAAACAACAGTTCACTGAAGGAAGTGTACAGTTCCATGCTACTCTCAGAAGGCACCATTCGAAAAATATTGCACATATGTACAAAGTAGCCCATATCACTTGGTAGTGTGTGCAGAAATCTATCAAGGCTGTCAGAAAGCTGTTAGCCAGACGTGAGATTACGTCCGGAGACAATTGTCCTTTGAAGATATTAAAGTTTGGACATTCTTCAATTAAGGTGGATTCAATAATTTTCCTTATCCTTGTCAAAAAAAAAAAAAAAATATGTTGCTGACATGTTGGAACACAGCCGAACTTTCTTGGGCACACCTAATGGATCTTTTGTTTTTGGATAATCTGGTGTTTAGGTCCCTGTCGGTTTGACCAAGGGTTTGGCCAACTTGTACATGGAGTACTTTATGGAGTATATATGTACATATATATGTATACATATATATAGACATACATTTAAATATATATATATATATATATATATATATATATATATATATATATAAATATATATATATATATATATAAGGTTCACAAAGGTTCACAAAGGCGGAGCATGCCGACAGGAGACCTTTTGATCCATATCTAGGTCGGATGCAAAAAAAAAAAAAAATCATATTAATAATAAATAAAAACTATAATAATGTATATAACAAATAAAATGCATAAATAAATGCATAGGTAT
>NC_134800.1:51390044-51395044 GCF_046742065.1 Oratosquilla oratoria
TCCTTGTTCAGATCACTCAGCATATCTTGCAAGCCTTCTGCTTTTTCTGAAATAAGAATAATGTCATCCGCAAATCATAGGTTGTTCAAATATTCGCCATTAATCTTCAAACCTTTCTTTTCCCAATTCAACCTTCTGAAAATATCTACCAAACAAGCTGTAAGTAATTTGGGTGAAATTGTATCGCCTTGCCGTACTCCTTTCTTGATCTTAATCTTTTCTATATCTTTATGTAGTTGAATTATAGCGTTACCTTTCTCATAAATCTTTTCTAAAACCCTTACGATCTGTTCTTTAGTATCCTGCTTGCATAGCGAGTTTAGTATTGCTATTTGTTCTATTGAATCAAAGGCCTTCTCATAATCTACAAAAGCTAAACACAGAGGTATATTGTATCATGTCGTTTTCTCGATTAGTTGGTTTATCGCCTGCAAATGGTCTCGAGTCCACCCTAAAGCCTGCCTGTTCTCTCAGTTGCTTTCCATCTAAAACTTTACTTGGTCTATTTGTAAGGATCTTGGAGAGTACCTTATATACATTTGATAACAAACTAGTCGGACGATAGTTACTAAGGTCCTTCTAGTCTCCATTTTTATGAAGCAAAATCACTATAGCATTACATCACACATTAAGAACGCTTTCTTGACGTAAGCACTGGGTGTACAACTGAACTAATTTAATATGAAATTCTTTCCCTGTATCTTTCAATAGATCTATCGATATACCATCTTCCTTAGGTGCTTTTCCTCGTTTCATATTTTTAGAGCAAATTCTACTTCATCCTTTGTAATCTCTGGTACACTACTAACATCTACAGATGAATTTACTGACTCAATTATGATCTTCGACGAGTAAAGCTCTTGGTAAAATTCTTCTACTCTTTTTACCATTTTGTCTCTGCATTTAATGATTTCTCCATTTCTATTTTTCAAACATATAATTTTCTGTCTTCCTAAAGTATGTCTGCGCTCGGTCCCTTTAATATTTTTACCTTTCCGAATAGTTTCCTCTATTTCTTCCATATTTCTCTTTCTCTTCTCTGATCTCTGCCCTTTGTTGATAAGCTTGTTTAGTTCTAATCTTTCTATTTCATCTCTCCTGCTTTTAATCTGCATGGTCCTTCTTCTTTTAGATAAGTTTTTTATAGCTTTAGAGTATTTGTTTTTTCATTATTTTTTTGCACTTTTTATTTTCTCTGCTGATAAAAAAAAAAGACTTGCAAAGGTTAAGGATAAGGTATATATATAAATATATATATGTATATATATACATATATGTATATATGTACATATGTACATATGTTTGTGTATATATATATGTATATATATATATGTATATATATATGTATATGTACATATATATATATATATATATATACATATGTATACATATATATACATATATATATATACATAATATATATATATATATGTATACATAATATATATGTATATATATATATATATATATACATATATATATATATATATATATATATATATATACATAAAGAGAGAGAGAAAAAGAGAGAAAACGTGACTGATAGATAGGTGGCTGGATAGAGATTGGAATAGAGATATAGATAGCTAGACAGACAGACCATCTGAAAGTCAAACTGAAAGTCGGGCAGACAGACGGACTCACAGACAGAAAGACAGACAGAGAGATAGAGAGGGACAAAGAAAAAGAGGTGAGGAGAGAAAGAGAATGACCCAATACAGTGAGCATGTATCTGGTATTGATAAACGCCTTGGTATTTAAAACACGAGGGTTTAATACTAGACGAAACAACCAAATTACTCTGAGAGAAAAGAAATCAAATCATAACTTCAACACCTACAAATAAACAACAAACGCAGGCGGCAGAGAGCAAACAGCTAGCAACACAACAACAACAACACTAACAATAGAGCCAAAATAGCCGTGTAATGGCTCGCGCTGCGCCCCGTTTGAAGCAGCAAGTCAACACACGAATGGTCAGCCGAGTTTGTCATGTAAAAATATAAAAGCAAAAAGTCCTCTTATTCTATCTAATAGACGTTTCGAATCACTGACTCACACTCCCTTCCTAACTCCCTATCGTCCTCCCTTCCATCCCTCCATACTCCAACTAAGTTTAGGATGCCTATGAAAATCCTAAAAAGAAAAAAGGCGTTTGTGTCTCGAAGTATACAAGTCATATGCCTAATTGTCATAATGTCCGCCATCCATTATTTCCGATGCTGTGGTCATAATGTCTAATGACAATAGTCATAATGTCCGATTGTAATGATCAACAGAAACTTTCAAAATATGTTATACATAGTTTAAAAGTAATGTATATGACGGATATGTTAAATTAAGATGAGAATATGGCAACTAAAGCAGAACTATTGCAGTCTCTATATAAACAGTACACATTCATTATTTTCCTCAGTATCTAGGTATTCTGTGAATCCCAGGTAATACTCACAACATATATATGTATATATATATATATATATATATATATATTTATATAAGTATAGATAGATAGATAGATAGATAAAGAGGTAGATAGATAGATAAATAAACTAAGAAAATATAGATATATGAGAATTGTATAAATACGAATATATATATGTATATACACACATATATATATATATATATGTATATACACACATATATATATACATATATATATATATATATATATATATATATAAAATATAAAGATAAATTAATTATATTACTTGAGTCTTTTCTGAAGCAAAATTGATTGCCGGTCCTGCGTTGTCTGCATAGGTGTGTATGAATCGGCTTCTGTATTTAGAAAATTGCAAGTGCCATGTACAATACAAATAAAATACTGTCTTTGTTTTAACTGATGGCGAAGTGAAAACTATACTCAAGTGGAGAAACCAAACACAATATTATTATAGTAAATAATCGGCTGTTCTAAAATCCGATATTGACCGAAACGAAGTGGTAAAGTTCGAAACGAACTGAAACGGAGTAATAAGATCCGAAACGGACCAAAACGGAGTTACAAGGTTCGAAACGGAGTAGTAGTAAATTTCGAAACGTAGCAAAGATGGGCCTAAAATCCATGTCACACTACTGAAATGAACCTTCAGATATTCGTATCTTCGATCGTATCTATACATTTCAAATAAGGTTTTAACACATGTAATAATGCAGCGCTTCGAGGAAAATCAGAATAGCACTAAAAAAAAAAAAAAAAAAAAAAAATTATATATATATATATATATATATATGTATATATATATATATTATACATATATATATATATATATATATATATATATATATATATATATATATCTCACAAGCAAACCGAAATGTAAAACAACTACAAAAAAGCATGATTGGGTGCAAAAATATTTTCATTATATGGAAATTTAAATTTAAAGAGTCTATAAGATAAAAGTGCATTTCAACAAAGTGCATATTACATGGTAAATATATTTATATTATGCGATATAGAAAAAGTAGACTATTTTCTTTGTATCTGTCAATTAATTTCATCTTACTTGGAGATTAAATGTCTCTATTTCCATTACAATTGACTACTACAACATCTATCATTTCATCTACGCTCTACATAAGAAAACCTACCTTTTCCCTCTCCAAATTAGATTGGTTTCTAAACGAAATATATACAAAAATCAAAGGAAAATCACCGAAATAGACTAAGTCATCACTTCACCAGCTCTGAAAATAATATGATGACAATGGAAGCCGTCACATTACATCTGAATACCACTGCAAATGCACAATACTGACAACTATTACTGAAGATGAAATTAGATTAATTTTCTTTTATTTGTCCAATAACAATACCCAATAGTATCATCATATCAAATGAGATTGCATTTGAATAAACACAATAATCGGATTTAATGACCACAATCATCGATCGTTTTGACTAGGCACCTCGGACATTTTAGCTAGACACCCCGGACATTTTGACCAGGACATGTTGTCGATCAGACATTTTGACCTGCCTCAGCCTCAAGGCCATTCATTTTCCTGTATAAGTATCGACAACGCCGCATACTCTGGTTGAGAGAATCCATAACACATGGGACACGCCGCTCTTTTGAATGATTTCCTGTAATAACTCATTGCTGTTATGCACTACAATGCTGAGGAATACGAAACTTTCCATGACTTCACTGTCCTTGCTACATGCAAGGCAGAACTGTTCCGTATTATTCAGTCACTTCCAAAATGCCTGGACTTTGTTTTCTTCTAAGAGATCTAGAATCAAAGTGGTCTCACCTCCCTGTCCGGTGGGTTCAGGGTTCTAATCAATACTTAATAATGACTTTGCAAGAAGCACATCATCATTGGATCTATTATCCAATGATGTACAACATCATTGGATCCACTATCCAATGATTTTGTACAACATTGGATCTATTATCCAATGATGTACTTCTTGCAAGGTCATTGTTAAGTATTGATTGCAACCCTGAAGACACTGGATAGGGAGGTGAGACCACTTTAATTCTAGGTCTCTTAGAAGAAATGGAATAGGTGGGAATGGTTTCTATGCCTTTTTTTTGGCTAGCCCCCTTGTAAGGGGGAAAAAGCCTTTGGTATATGTATGTATGTACAACATCAGTGACAAAAACAACTCTTAAAATACCTAATTTGTGAAGGTTTATTAAAGTGGTTAGGACGAGGACGCACCTCTCCTCCATTTCTAAATTAACAGAAAGGAAACCGGTTACCCTTTCTTCATACTTCATAGCATTGCCTATCCTAGAATATAAGGCCAAACACCAAGTCAGTAATCCTTGCAGGAACCCAGCAAGTCGGCAGAGAACCCCAGAGTACTCCACCATGCACTGAATCAAACGCCTTCGTGAGATCAACACAGGCTATAAAAAATCCCTGCTGGAACTCACGTTGGTTCTTCCACAAGAACATGAATCGCTAGGATCCGGACATCTACTGAATTTCCAGACACAAACTCAAACTCTTTAGGTCTCTAGAACTTCAGCATATTA
>NC_134800.1:51400044-51412544 GCF_046742065.1 Oratosquilla oratoria
AGAAAGGAAAATAAAATGAAAGAAAAGAAAAAGGAAAGAAAAGAAAAGAAAAATAAAAAAGAAAATAATACAGAAAAAAGTAAATAAAGAAACGTTAAAGCGTGAAATTCTCCCATTACTCCTCGTCTACTTCTTTCACCTTCAATCTTATGTCATAATATAGTCTATATATATATATATATATATATATATATATATATATATATATATATATTTAAAAAAAAAACCACTGTGTTGGATAAGAAGAAATGAAATAAATAGATTCCATATATTTCGATCACGGACTGTGATCCTCTTCAGTGGAATACACAAGAAAGATCAAATTCTTTTGCTGTATTCCACTGAAGAGGATCACAGTCCGAGATCGAAATATATGGAATCTATTTATTTCATTTCTTCTTATCCAACACAGTGGGTTTTTGTTGAAATTTACTAATGTGTTACGACATTACTTTGCAGTTATATATATATATATATATATATATATATACGACCTTGAGAGAAGTAAAATTTGTGGATACCTTGAATTAAACTATATTCACCACAGCAATGTATTGTTTCTTTCTTTTGTTATCTCCATGTGTTTCCTTTTAGACACACAATAGTGAACTCCTGCAATTCTAGACCAAAAATAAAAAAATAAAAGAATAAATAAATAGAAAATTAAATAAATAAATAAATAAATAAATAAATAAGTAAATAAATAAATAGATAAATAAATCAATAAAATAAGTAAGTAAATAAATATATAAATATGAATAAATAGATAAATAAATAAATAAACAAATAAATATGTAAATAAATAAATGAATAAATAAATAAATACAAATAAATAAATGAATAGATAAATAAACAAACAAATAAATAAATAAATAAATAAATGCAAATAAATAAATAAATATAGATAAATAAACAAACAAATAAATAAATAAATAAACAAATAAATAAATAAATAAATGAAAATAAACAAATAAGTAAATAAATAAATAAATACATCAAACGATGATGTATGACAAAAACAATGTTTTAGTATTTCAACACCACCAAATAAAATAGGATAACCTAAACATCACTCGTAGACAAACGTTGCCCCTTCTATTACGAAGGAGACTGGCTTGGAGCGACAGTGGTTGAGAAACAAGTGGCTCATTCCCTACATTGAACGTAACTCGACACATTCTTATCCGGCGACGAGCGTCTCGCTTATCGTCAAATATGGATCAACTTTCCTTCGTATCCTACGATTAGAATTTGCTTCATCCATCCACGAGCCACCCACCAACGCCTTTTGACTTATTTAACAATTCATCTATTTATTCACTTTATCTATTAATTTAATTATTTGTTTGTTTATTTATTTATTCATTCATTATTTCTATCTCTTTGTTTATTTATTCACGTATTTATCTATTTTTCGTTTATTTACTTATTCACTTGTTTTTTAGATATTGATTAATTTTTGTTTATTTATCTATTTTTATTTATTTATCTATTTATTTATTTTTATTCAACTACTTATTTATTTTTTTATTTTTGTTTATTTTCTTATTATTTATTTATTTATTTGTTTGCTTAATCATTTATTTTCTATATTTTTCTATTCACTTATTCATATATGTATTCATCTATCTATTTACTTGTCGATTTATCCTTGTACTCTTTTATTAGAAAAAAATTGCGTTCTCTTTATTATTATTCATTTATTGTGATCTATTTAATAATTCATTGACTCATTCATTCATTTATATATGAATATATGTATGTCATCTGATGCGGCTGTCTTTCTATTGTTTTCATGTAATCCACTGCTACCGGCCGCATGGTCGAACTCTCGGCGAACACAATTGGATGAAAAAAGGAAAACCTCCAAAGGGCAGATGAACTCTGAGTCAATGGCCATCCAACCCCATTAGGGGTCACTAACATGTTTGTCATGCGTGGCATCCTTTCAGTGCCTGGAGACGGAAGACCTAAAGGCTGAGTGATGTCTCAGTTTCGTGGTTGCACTGAGGTGCACAACCCCCACCCCCCGGGACTCGCAACACGTCTCTTTGGTCCTCTATTCAGGCCAGGACTGGTGTCACCTCTCGGCTCGGAGAAGCAAATCGACTGGGCTGAGTTGAATCTGTGGGTCAAGCACGCCCTGAGTCAAGCAACTTCCGCCTGGGCCGACATTGTACAGTCCGCGGTTGTCATCCACTAGTGGCAAGGTGATGGATACGTATACTCTCTCATGCCGCCTAAGACTATTGTGTTTATATGTATACCAAAATCCTAGTCTCCCTTCGTTGGACTCGGTGGTGGGTGGCGGCTTGGCAGGCATCATGGCAACCATATTGGACTCATCGTGGGACGGGCTTGCAACCTGTCTCCGTGAAAATCACCAAACTCGCTGTGCGGGGTGCCGAAGTGTTCCAAGTGAGGCACAAACATATCGAGCCAGGCCCCGGGCTTTCTGTGTGGGCGCCTGAAATATTATTTCTCCCTCCCAGGACTACCGACTACCCTTTTTTCAGAGACGAGAGCCACACTGATGGACATGGTATATGCAGGAGGAGAGGCCAAGGAGATCGGTTATATATTTGTTAGCATTCGTAGGAAGACCTTACAGAACTGCAGGGTTTATTGAAATGCTAAATTCTATGGGACCGATCATAAAATTTTGGTCCCAATACTGAGACTGTGTACACAAACCAGGAGAATCCAGAGATGTAACCCACCTGGGATTCAACTGGATTAACTCAGGGATGATGCGTGTGCCTAGGAATATACGGTATCAATCTCTTATCGGTTTGAATTACTTGTCATTTTTGTGGACACTGAAGATCTGTGGGACACTTTCAAACGTGAAATTCTGAAAATTGCTGAAGAAAGCGTTGGAGAGACACAAGGCTGAGCAGTGGTGTGGCGTCGCGGGGGACACTGGAGAGTATAGTTGGGCCACGCTGCCAGAATGGCTGCGGTCCTTGAAGGCCTGGACCAATACAGAACTCAGAAACGGCGGATTAAAGCTTTCATGGAAATAGATAAGGAGAGGAATGTCAGGTGAATCGTTGAGGATGTCGAGGGCCAATCTAATACAAATTACCTCAGGCCTCTTACCGACCCCCGAAAAAAAAAAGATGCTCCAAATCTGTGACTCATGGGCGCACGATCCAATTAGCTGACGGCGAGCCGGTATCAGGTGTGGTGGGGTGCCCCCTATACCGAGTACTTTGAGCAGTTCTTCATGAATTACCCTCCAAGCGGATAATTTTCCCTTGTAAACGGGCCACCGGCAGCTTACAGGCTAAGACCTAACATGCATCTGGTGAGAAAGGTGAGAAAGGATTGTTCAGGTAGTGCTTCTTGATCCACCGATAGAAGAATATCCGCCCTCTCTGACAGAGGTCAAAGAGGCTGTGAGTAAGTTGAAGGGTGGAAAGGCAGCTGGTATCTACAAACTCAGTGCGGAGTTGGTGAAAGCTGGAGGTGAAGCCATGATCCGAGGTTTGCATGTTGTATTGTCTGTCTTGCAGCCCGGTACCGTTCCCTCTGACTGGAAAAAGGATCCGGTCGTCCCTATCTGGAAGGGGAAAAGGGACTGGCAGAACTGCAACATCTACCGCGGCATCGCACTTATCAGTCTGCCAAGTAAGACGCTTACCCATCTATCACTGATACGGTTCACTCACATCTGCTAAAGTTTCAGTTTGGGCTCACGCCAGGTAAGTCAACCACCGAATGGACCCTAACGCTTCGTTTTTTTGTGGAGCACCGACGTGAGTTTCAACAAGGGTTTCCTACACCTTATGTTGATCTCAAGAAGTCGTTTGACATGGTGCGTCGCGGGGTGCTCTGGAATTTTCCGTGGATCCGTAGGATTCCTGCAATGTTTATTGATTTGATATCTGGCTTATACTTTTGGGCAGAGTGCTGTAGTGTATGGAGGAGGCGTGTCTATCTTTCTTTCTGTTAATTCAGGAGTGGGGAAAGGGTGTATCCTCACCCCAACACTTTTCAATACCTACATGTACTGAATATTGGACAGTGTTGTCCAAAGCCCTGTGTGTCAATTTTAAGTAGGGAGGTGTCATACTCACAAAATGTTTCTGTGAGCGCGGGCTTGATTGGGTGATAATCTGTAAATATAGTTTGTCCGTGTCTAAATACTTTAACAAAGAAGGAATGCTTAGATTTCAACAATGACGTCATTACCTCAAACTTATATTATGATGCACGAAAAATATAAATATACATCTATTATTAAAATCATATAACTCTATCTAAATCTTTTCATTTTTGTATAGCATTGTTATTTCCACATTTCGGGGTGTGATATTTATTGTATTCGTTTGATTAATATAATATTCTTGTATGAATACCAGAACATTTGCGGCCACAAGCGTACAGAAACCATGTAGGTTATTATATCACTTTCTTAAAGAGCTTAATGCAGATTAGGTGAGTCCCGGGCAATGACCAATGAAGGGCCTAATATTTCAATATCATAACGGATGAAATCACAGAAAACGAAAACGCTAGAGACGTCCTCCGTCCATTCGTATCATAAAACACCTTTGCTGGAAAGGCAAGGGGTCATTCCCCCACAGGCTTCCATGTTAAAAGATATTCCCAATACGCTCTCTGACTTCAGGTACGCAAGATTTTGCTACATGCTTTTGCTCCTGTATTCCGAAGTTAGCAAGACAGAGACACCATTCCTATTCCCCTAGTTCCCTCGCCGATGTCACTGTTCCGGTACCCAAGAGAATTTCACTACACTCATCGTAACAGACAGCATAACATCCATCCAACCAAGGTGCCTTACCTGCTCTCATCATCTTAGCAACTGCCTTCACTTCATCTTTCCTTATTTCTCCTCCATTTTTCTCACTCATCACGGTCATTTTCTTAGCACTTCCCACTGCAACTACCATTCCCTCCATATCCTCCTTCACATTTAGCAACTCCATATAGTACTCTCCCCATCTTCCTCTTGCTGCCTTCTTTTCCATGATCATTTCTTCATCTGCACCTTTTACCTTTTCTTCTCCATGTGATTCGCCTCCTCTTCCTCTCTTAATTTATTTCCAATTTTTTTTTATCACTTTAAAAATTTTCTGTCATACTCTTACCCCATTTCACATCTGCTCTCCTCTTTGCCTCCTTTATGTTTTGCTTTACTTCTCTTCTCTTTTCTTTATACCTCTCATATGATTCCTTCGTCCTATTTTGTAACCAACCTATGAAAACTCGCTTCTTCTCTTCTACAATCTTCTTTGCTTCCTCATCCCACCACTCACTACCCTTTCTTCTATTTCCTCCCGTCCTTCTTGCTCCACACACCATCTTTGCACATCTTGTGACTCCCTCCTTGAACTATTCCCATTCCTCCTCCACTCCTAGTTGTACTCTATCCTTCACTCCCCCCAACACACACACACACACACACACACACACACACACACACACACACACACACACACACACACACACACACTGTTACGGGCTGCTGGTATGTGAAGAGACGTTACGTATAACGTCTAAGTGCTTAAGAACCAGCGCACTTCTAGAAGCCACTGTAGGACTGAACTATCTGGTCAGGGCCTAGATAATTCGTAAGACTAGAAGTAAAGGTAACAAAGAAGATTCCAGGAAAGGAATATTAAACTAGCGATAAAACTAGTAAACGAAATTATTAATGGAAAATATTTACAGGCAATCAACACAAAAGAGAATGGGCAGTAGGGTCAATGGGACCGTTACACGATTATGGAAATTATCGTTCAAATAAGAAACACAAGATAAGTATGCAATATGGTACTATCTAAGTACAAAGAGATCAGGAACATGCATCAGAATAAGTAATAAGTACAAATATAAGTAAAGTAATGCAATGTATATCAGACACGTAATGTAGGCAAAAAGGGTGATCACTTCACACCAATCGTCTCATGAGTCCAAACTTGTATTTTTATCAAGAGATCAATAGAGTGAAAAATGACAAGGAGTCAGCGAGTTCCACCGCTTATATACCATTGGACCGGAAGCCGGATACTTCCGGTTAAGGGTGCGGGTGAGGAGGAGGGTAAGTTAACACGTCAACATGGGTAGTTTTAGGACCCTCGACTCGCTTGAACAATCTATTTATTTAGTAACTGTCAAATCTGTGCGCTCCGAACTATTCAGGATTTCGCTTGTCTGTTTGTTCTACAAGAATGCGCACCTCTCCGCACGTAGGCAAGATTACATATAGTGGACGGGCGTTACTGCTTAACATTGTTACAATACATACATAGACAAGAAATATGAACATAGTTATGTAATACAAAGGAACACAATTCTATAACATAATTACACATATGACGTAATATCTAATATTACGTTACACCTCCACCGTTTGGGAAAGCTTTTCACTTTCTGTTGAAAAGCTATGTTCTAGAAAGGACGTCGGCTAAAACATTAAAGACGCCTTTTATATGATGAATTGTTAGATTAAAGGGTTGGAGAAATAAACTCCAACGTGTAAGTCTCGGATTCTTGTTTTTCATAGTCTGTAGGAACTTTAAGGGGTTGTGATCCGAATATACTTGAATGGTAGTTGAGGAACCCAGGTAGACTTCGAAGTGGATAAGGGCCTGGACCAAAGCGAGCGTCTCCTTCTCAATTGTTGAGTAGTTCTTCTGCGCAGGGGACAGCTTCTTGCTGTAGTAGGCGATAGCGTGAAGAACTTCATTGTGTTCTTGCAAGAGGGCGGCACCGATACCGGTGTCGCTGGCGTCGACTTGCAGAAGAAAGGGTCGTTGGAAATCGGGTGCCCTTAGAACTGGTGCGTTGGTGAGAAGGGACTTCAGGTTTTTGAAGGCCGTCTCACAGGTAGGCGTCCACACGAAGTCGTGGTCTTTTCTCAACAGGTCATTCAATGGTTCTGCTACATCTTGTTTCTCAGATAAGTGTCCTACTTTTATCTGAAGATTTTGTAGTATCTGAGAGTTTTCCAAGGGAATCTCAGGAGGATTAGGCATGGTATCAGGAGGCTCTTCCGATTCTATTGTGGTAGAGCTGCAAATTGGAATTGGATCTCTGGAATGATAAGGTTTTAAGGTATTTATGTGACAGAGACGGGAACTCTTTCTTCTGTCTGGAGTTTTGATTATGTAGTTGAGATCACTGGCTCTGGACAAGACTTCATAGGGTCCTTT
Source organism: Oratosquilla oratoria (assembly GCF_046742065.1). Classification (NCBI taxonomy): domain Eukaryota; kingdom Metazoa; phylum Arthropoda; class Malacostraca; order Stomatopoda; family Squillidae; genus Oratosquilla; species Oratosquilla oratoria. The sequence continues at coordinate 51,407,229 of NC_134800.1, forward strand.
GTATTTAGCCTGCAATGGATCTCCTGGTATGGGAAGATAAAGTAACACTTGATCTCCTGGAGAGAAAGTTCTAAGTTTAGAATTTTTATCATACCGACCTTTCATTACTCGTTGAGCATTCGTCAAGTTCTCTCTTGCCAACTTCCAAGCTTCTAACAACTTCTCGGTGACCTGGGACACGTATTTCAAAGAAGGAACAGGTGGTTCTTCTTTCATCCATTGTTCATGAAGTATCTTTAGGGGACCACGGACTTCATGACCGAAGACTAATTCTGACGGGCTGAATCCAAGGTATTTCTTGAATTGTTGTTCGGGTGGCGAACAACAAAAAGGGGAGTCCGTCTTCCCAATTTCGAGTGTTCTCAGCACAGAAGATTCTTAACATTGTCTTGAGCGTTTGGTGAAAGCGCTCTAGAGCACCTTGTGATTGAGGATGATAGGCGGAGGAAGTTACATGATTTATACCTAGTGTTACAAGAGTTTCTCTAAACTTGTTGGAAAGAAAATTACTTCCTTGATCACTTTGAATGTTCTTAGGAAATCCTACCATAGTGAAATATTTCAACATTTCTCTGATTATGTTTTGAGCTTTAATATTTTTCAAAGGAATTGCTTCTGGAAAACGAGTGCTCATACACATGATTGTGAGAATGTACTGATTTCCTTTACTTGAAGGAGGTAAAGGTCCTACACAATCAATAAGAACTTTTTTAAATGGCTCTTCCATTACAGGAATGGGATGGAGTGGAGCTTCTACAATTTTCTGGTTGGGCTTACCTACAAGTTGACATGTATGACATGTTTTACAATATTGGGCAACATCTTTGACAACCGTGGGCCAATGAAAATGTTGGGTTATGTTGAACAAGGTCTTTCTTACCCCTAAGTGACCTGCTAAGGGAGTATCATGAGCCAATCTTAGAACATTATTCCTGAAACCAAGAGGGAGGACTATTTGATTCCTTACTTGCCATGGCTGGTCAGCGGTTGCGGTGGATGCTCTCCATTTTCGCATTAGGACTCCGTTTTCTATATAGAAACCTCGTGACATATTTTCAACTTCTGGAGAAGAAACAATCTCGTACAAATTTTTAAGAGAAGGATCTGACTTCTGTTCTTTGATTAATTCTGCTCTAGATAGAGAAACTGGTGAAGAAGAAGATGGGTCAGTTTGGGAGAATAGGGATTCTAAATTATAGGTCTCCTCTTCAGATTTCTTGTACTGAGATCTGGTTACAGCACAAGCGGGAAACAACTGTAAGTTATCTGAAGGTTCTACTGAGGTCTTAGGGTTATTTGTTATTAAGGGAGAAATGACTTTGCTTCCAGCGATGTCATTGGCCAACAATAAGGATATTCCTACTATGGGAAGAGAGTCTACTACTGCTACTTTAACCATTCCGGTTGTTAAATCAGACCGCAAGAAAACATTATGTAATGGACATTTTACAATTCCTCCAACTCCTCCTATCAATATATCATAACCTGTATATGACTCACCCAGATTCTGCAAGACAGAATTTAAAATCAGACTTTGCTTTGCTCCTGTGTCTCGGAGTATGGAAATAGGATATTGTTGTGAACTACTACTATGAGATATAGTTCCTGAAGATACAAATGGTTTGAAACAAGGATCATGATCTGATGAGGGGGTTCTACATTACTTGACAATACCGGCTTCTTTGGTAGTGTATCCTGAATAGAGGATTTTGAATCATCTGATTTTATATTACTTACAAGAGTTGGTGTCTTATTGGAGAATGAGGGTGCCAGTCTCTTTCTGCAATTAGAAATGTGATGGCCAACCTGTTTACAATATGAACAAGTTACAGGGGGATTAGTCTTAAACCTTTCCATTCTTTGCCAAGGTTGGTTTGGAGGATATTGATTGAAATCAAACCTGTAACTGAAATGTGATGGGCTAGACTGATTTTCAAAGTGTTTCTTTGGGGACCAAGGATCAGAGTATTTTGTTGAATCTGGAATATATGACTTTGACTTTTGGGATTCCATTTGTCTTGACTTAGGTTTATGATTTAGTGTGAACTCATCAGCCAATACAGCAGCTTTAGTTAAAGTTTCGGGAACATGATCATCTATAAAAATCCTAAGATCTGTCTCTAAGGTATTCTTAAACTGCTCCAATAAAATCAACTGTTTAAGTCTATCTAAGGTGTCCGTTTCACTAGCCAAACACCACCTATTGAATAACCTCTCTTGTTGAGCCGCATATTCTACGTATGTTAACTGAGGTGTCTTCCTATAATTACGGAATTTCTGTCTATAGGCCTCTGGTATTAGTTCATAAGCTTTTAAAATACAAGCTTTCATATTATCATACTCGCTTTCTGCTTCTGAAAGAGAAGTATAAATTTGCTGAGCCTTACCCTTAAATTGTGTTTGAATGATTAATGGCCAATTTTCTTTAGGGATTTGTAACTGTTGCGCCAATTTTTCCCACTGAAGAAAGAAAATTTCTGGCTCTCCTTCTGAAAATTTGGGTAAAAGTTTTACATACTTGGAAATATCTATATGACCTTCCTGAACTACGGGTCGTCTATCAACAATCCTAGCTTCTACTTCTGCCTTCTTTAATTCTAACTCTGCCAATTTGACTTTAGTTTCGTTCTCTCTTTCTATTTGTTTCACTTTAGCTTCCTCTTCTCTAGCTCTAAATTCTGCCTCAATTTGCATTTGTTTCAGTTTAGTTTCCTCCTCTTTAGCTACTTGTTTCGCTTTAGCTTCCTCTTCTCTAGCTCTAAATTTTGCCTCAATTTGCATTTGTTTCAGTTTAGTTTCCTCCTCTTTAGCTACTCGTTTCGCTTTAGCTTCCTCTTCTCTAGCTCTAAATTCTGCCTCAATTTGCATTTGTTTCAGTTTAGCTTCCTCCTCAATTTCTACTCTCCTGACCTTTAATTCAATCTCCTTAATCTTAAGTTCGGTTAGTCGTGCCTCTATTTCTAACCTATTTGAAGGAATTTGTATAGCTGTAATCTCTTCTGGAGATAAGATCTCATCTTCGATCAGATTTTCAACGAGTTCCTGAAGTATTTTTTTCTTTCGCAAACTTGTATCAATGTCTACTCCAAAGTGCTTGCCTATTTCTATCAAAGTGTCTTTAGTTTGTTTCTTTAAGAAACTTACCTTGGGATTTTGAACGAATTCTTGAACTATATCATCCATCTCTATAAGAATGTGTTAAATACCTGATCCAATATCCTTGGCAAGGGTCGCCACTTTGTTACGGGCTGCTGGTATGTGAAGAGACGTTACGTATAACGTCTAAGTGCTTAAGAACCAGCGCACTTCTAGAAGCCACTGTAGGACTGAACTATCTGGTCAGGGCCTAGATAATTCGTAAGACTAGAAGTAAAGGTAACAAAGAAGATTCCAGGAAAGGAATATTAAACTAGCGATAAAACTAGTAAACGAAATTATTAATGGAAAATATTTACAGGCAATCAACACAAAAGAGAATGGGCAGTAGGGTCAATGGGACCGTTACACGATTATGGAAATTATCGTTCAAATAAGAAACACAAGATAAGTATGCAATATGGTACTATCTAAGTACAAAGAGATCAGGAACATGCATCAGAATAAGTAATAAGTACAAATATAAGTAAAGTAATGCAATGTATATCAGACACGTAATGTAGGCAAAAAGGGTGATCACTTCACACCAATCGTCTCATGAGTCCAAACTTGTATTTTTATCAAGAGATCAATAGAGTGAAAAATGACAAGGAGTCAGCGAGTTCCACCGCTTATATACCATTGGACCGGAAGCCGGATACTTCCGGTTAAGGGTGCGGGTGAGGAGGAGGGTAAGTTAACACGTCAACATGGGTAGTTTTAGGACCCTCGACTCGCTTGAACAATCTATTTATTTAGTAACTGTCAAATCTGTGCGCTCCGAACTATTCAGGATTTCGCTTGTCTGTTTGTTCTACAAGAATGCGCACCTCTCCGCACGTAGGCAAGATTACATATAGTGGACGGGCGTTACTGCTTAACATTGTTACAATACATACATAGACAAGAAATATGAACATAGTTATGTAATACAAAGGAACACAATTCTATAACATAATTACACATATGACGTAATATCTAATATTACGTTACAAACACACACACACACACACACACACACACACACACACACACACACACACACACACACACACACACAAAATCTCTTGTGGCCGGGAAAAAATTATTTCGAGTAGTTGTGTTGATGATGTGGAGATCTCTCCGAACCATTTTTTCTGTTGAATTTTTTTTTTAACTGTATATATTAGTCTTCTCATTTGTTGATAAAAAATCATTTATCTTATGGTAATCGCAACAGATGGAGGGTGTTTGAGAATATTTGTCATATGAATATCTTCCTGTTCTAAGACATTAAGTTCATTCTGATGGGGCGTCTAATGTTATGTCTAGTAGGTTGTAGAATGGACACTAGAAGGTGATATTTAGTAGAGATGTTTTTGGTTGCTGCATTTTCAAATGTCTGGCTTGTCAGCCAGGTTTACGCAGGTTGTATTTGACTTGCTTGGACCTTTTTCCTGGTTTTATTGTGTTCATGTCTAATACTCATTACCTTGTCATCTTCTTTAAACTTCTTCCTACAAGCTAGATTTGCAATGTCTTATAAAGAAAGCAGTGAATGATGTTAATGAATATAAGAAAGAAAAAGAAATCCCAGGTAATAGTGCCAAGGTTGTTGCTTGTTATATCTAAGCACACTCCATCACTGACATTGTTGTTGTAGCTATGCTTACTGGCGTACTGTAGGTCAGGCTTTGTTCCCTGGTATGTTCTCATGCTAGATCGAATAGTTTCACTAATTAGTAAACCTAATCTAAATTCATTTGTTTGGAATAATCAGAGAAGATTTCTAGGAGATCTTTCTTAAAGTCTTTGCATGAAGTTTTCAGTGGGTTGCGTGACTATACTGTTTAATATATTTCTTGCAGAAGTATCCCTTGAAATATTTTCTTTCATAATTTACGTTATTATTCTTTCATCTCACATGGCATGTTCAATGAAATAGCTTTCACATGCGGCTATGTAATCACAAAGGGGATAATGCGAGTCTTTATCATGAAAGGTAGGAATACTTATAGTAGTGGGTGTTATTTAATATTTTGGGTGGTTTGCGTGTTGATGTTGTGTTGCACTTGCTAGTGCTTTGAGTGGTTTGAAAGTTCACTGTGTCAGGTTTGATGAAATTATGACTTAATTTACAATTAAGACTGTTACATTAGTTAGATTTTTGCCATATTCCAAGTGTACATTTAAGAATAATCA
>NC_134800.1:51420044-51422544 GCF_046742065.1 Oratosquilla oratoria
CTTGTACATCTCATCACCTTACTTTTACCCACATTTATCTTTAGCTTTCTTCTATCACATACTCTCCCAAACTCTGCCACCAGCTTCCTCAATCCCTCCTCTGACCCTGCCACAAGCGCAGTGTCGTCCGCAAACAACAGCTGGCTCACCTCCCACTTTTCTCCATTTTCTTTAACCATCTCCAATCCCTGACTCACCACCCTAGCATTCACCTCTCGCACCACCCCATCCATGTATAAGTTGAACAGCCAGGGCGACATAACGCATCCTTGACGAAGTCCCACCTTTACTTCAAACCACTCACTCTCTCCATTTCCAATCCTAACACATGCTCTACTACTCACATAAAAACTCTTGACAGCTCCCAAAAGCTTTCCTCCTATCCCATAAATCTGCATAACCTCCCACAGTGCCTTTCTGTCTACCCTATCATAAGCCTTTTCCAGATCCATAAAAGCCCAAAAACATCTTTCCCCTTTCCTATATATATATATATATGTATATATATATATATGTATATATTTATATATATACATACATATATGTATATATATATACATATATATATATATATATATATATATATATATGTGTGTGTGTGTGTGTGTGTGTGTGTGTGTGTGTGTGTGTGTGTGTATGCATACATATATACACATATATGTATATATATATATTATATATATATATATATATATATGTATATATATATATATATATATATATATATATATATATATGTATATATATATATATATATATATATATATATGTATATATGTGTATATATATATATATATATACACATATGTGTATACATATATATATATATAAATATATATATATATATACATATATATCAACTAACACCACAGTCGGACGAAAGAAGGACTTGAGTAAGCGAAACTATATATTTCGATTGCTAACTGCAACCTTCTTCAGTTGTACAAAGTGGAAGGAGGATGCTGTCTTAAAAAGCAACCTCTTACAAAGGGAAGGGAACTTGAAAAAGAATAAATGTCACTACCCCAACCCTTATGTGACCTGAGGATGACATGAGGTCGGGTCAGGGGGAGGGGGAGGAAACTTGTTGACAATTTGTTTGGTGATGAATAATCTTGTCTATTTCTTTTGTTGCGACCTCAGTCCTACAGTCTTTCCTGAAAGTCTTAATCATGACAACAATTACTTTTTGCAACAAATATGATTTTCTTCAGGTAATTTTGTGTGCACTTATTGCAGACTACCTTTCAATACCTGCAGACAAGCACGAAGAAGCTTCCTGGAAAGTTTACACGACTGAATGAATTCTCACAGAAGTGGATATGTACTTGAAGGAATTCAACCTGGTAATTTTCAAAACGCCGTTTGAACGTGGAAGCCACTTCATATCTTCCCATTATGGGATGAGATGCGGAACTATTTACCCAGAGGAGGACGGGCCATTATCAAAAGTAATAGGTAGCAATCAAGGCATCAATATCGTACACGTCGGATACTTTTTGAAGGTCTTCGTTCAATTTGCCATTCAATGCTTTGAATTACAATTGCCATTGTTCGCAAAGAAAAGAAAGTAATGTGGTTGGAAGTTGTGTATAGGGGACCATGAAAACTATTTTGAGGGCTTTCAAGTCTACGTAACTTGATGATGTATTATGATGCCTGAATTGGAATATTTGAAAAAAAAAAATGAAACCTAAAGCAAAGTTTGTAATGAAGTTCCATTTGGAACGACCAAATTCATTGTAACTAATTATAAAAAACATCAAAATATGTTGGTTGATTCAATCTACAACATTATTTATGATTCTTTTCTGTCTCGAATGTCCTGATATTAAGTACAAAAAAAAAAAAAAAAAAATCGATGGCAGATGATTACCTGATAGTATACGTTCATTATCTTTTTTGTCTTTTTGTCTTTCACCTCCTCCTTTTCTTTCTCTTTCTGTTTTCCTCCCTCCTTCTCCAGTCTGTCTGTCTGTCTGTCTGTCTGTCTGTCTCTCTTCATATATATACAGTATATATATATATATATATATATATATATATATATACATACACACACACACACACACACACACACACACACACACACACATATATATACATATATACATACATATATATAAATATATATACATATATATATATATATATATACAATCATACATATATATATATATACATATATATATGTATATATATATATATATATATATATATATATATATCTTATTGTGTTTGATTCTTATGTTTTCGTTGTCAAATTCTACAGTTATTCCTTTTTTTTCTAGTCGTGTGACGTACATTTGACATTCGTAGTCATGAATGAACAAGAAATGTCCTCGATGATGTATACATGATGGACAAGGTGGCAAGGCCAGGCTACTTATTAGGTTGTCAATGGGATTTATCGTCTGAAATACCTTCAAGCAATCATCACTCCTCAGGGAACCCTCGTTTTCGTCTATGTACCCAGGGGTTGTTTGCTGACGCTATAATG
>NC_134800.1:51432544-51450044 GCF_046742065.1 Oratosquilla oratoria
CAAATTCATTCACTTAAGAGATTACGAGTTTTAAATTGGCTTAATGAAAAGACCGCTTGCGAGAATATACCTAATCACATATCCTGTAAGGAAAACCATTAAACGAAATGAGGAAACATTCATGACAGAAATGTTTTCTTTATATCTATTTGCAAATATTAAGTAACAGAAAGAGTAAAAAACTTTTTTTTCTATAAAGGTAAGATCCATATTACGATATTTTAGCAATGTTACTCAATGTATAAATAGTTATTTTCCTTTTGATAATCATATATCATATAAGCACGCACGCACGCACACACACACACACACACACACACACACACACACACACACACACACACACACACACACACACACACACACACACACACACACACGAACACACACACACACACACACACACACACACACACACACACACACACACACACACACACACACACACACACACACACACACACACACACACATATGAACACATATGAACACATTTCGAAGGTGGGAGTTCATATCCCATCGCTGGCACTAAATTCACCCTATATATCTACGTAGGACTGTATGTTACAAGGACACACATGCCTCGTCAAAATAGAGAGAGAGAGAGAGAGAGAGAGAGAGAGAGAGAGAGAGAGAGAGAGAGAGAGAGAGAGAGAGAGAGAGAGAGAGAGAGAGAGAGAGAGAGAGAGAGAGAGAGAGAGAGAGAGAGAGAGAGACGCACACACACACACACACACACACACACACACACACACACACACACACACACACACACACACACACACACACACACACACACACACACACACACACACACACACACATACACACACAGTCATATACACGACTCGGTGGCGCAGTTGGTAGAGCACTGAACTGCCACGATAGTGGCCTGGAGTTCCTGGTTCGAATCCTGCCCAGGGCCGAAATTATTTCGGTACCGCTGCGCTTCGGGTCGTTACTCTGACTCTCGTGGGCGGGGAGTTGGGTGTGTGTGTGTGTGCAAGGTCATAGCATTACCCATAGATCGGACCTACGAGCTCTGAACTCTCTTCCAGGAGGGAAATAACTGTTGATCACGAGTCCAACACATGATCCAAAGACCAAGTGAATACACACACTCACACACACACACACACACACACACACACACACACACACACACACACACACACACACACACACACACACACACACACACACACACACACACACACACACACACACACACACACACACACACACACACACACAGAGGAGGAAGGGGGATGTGGATTGTCATATAGTCCAATTTTTTTTAAATGTAAATGTATCTATATTTCCACCTCTATACGTTTAATTGTCCATAGCATTACTTATTGCTTTCACAATAGCCTCCAGAACGGGAACACAAAGGCCATAGGAGATGCAGGTATCCGTAATGAATCACCCCGTTACTCAAACAAATGGCGCACTTGGAATACTCATGCTAATGTATGACTTACTGTTGCTAATCATATATATATATATATATAGTTTCTTTTTCTGTGATGTCTGATTTTACACAGCTTGTTCTGGTTAGCTTCAGGAAGTTTCCTTTGAGAGAAAACTCCTCCATCCCACTCTGATAAAGGATATATTTTTTTTATTATAACTGAACCTTTTATTGATATCTCATTATATATGTATATTACTCTTTCTAATTCAGGTCAATGTAATTGAGTTGAGAGGCTGCCCACGATGTAATAGTGTTAGTTCCTTTCAACCCAATGACGCGTTTTACAGACCTTGGTTTGGCTAATTCCCTTTAACTTAATAAAATCATATTAAGAAAAATAAAATAGTTGAAATTTGGTGACTGGTGCGGGGCACTCCAAAAGCTGAAGAAAAATCGACTGGATGGAGTAAGAAACAAACGAGAAACAGTTTTGCCAATAGAATATATTTATCAGTAGAGTTGTGGTGCTCTTTATTACCCAAAGAGTGAAGCATACCATCCGTTGTTTAATCAGCTGTTCCGTTCATAACCATCCTCTAGTTAAACTACGTAACTCAATATTACTAACTAACCCTGTTTTGGGCCTCTAACCTAGGTGATTTAACCCAACCACGGCGAAGTGTTATGACCTGACGTGACGGTCCCTAGCCCGGATAAATGGGGATAGTTGAGCGTAGGGTTAACACTCCTACCTTCTAAAAAATCTAAAAGTTACAGAAACTTTTTAAGCGCTTCGGAACCTGTATGGATAATGGGAGGAGGTGGCACGGGACAGAAAGGCATGGCGAGACGTTTCAAAAGTGGTTATGGATCACCAAGTGACTCGAAGACCAGAGGAGTAAGAGTTCGAGTAAGTAACTTAGGTGTTTGCCCTGTGTGGTGTCCATACAGGGCCTGGGGACAAGAGTCCTGAAAACTGAGCGATACTTGTGGCAACACGCCGCCACTACTGCAGTGTCCCCCTAGTGCACATAGCATTGTTGTAAATAAAATTTTCAATCTTGGTCTAAACAATTATGTATGTCGATATTATTCAAAATATATACTGTTCACATTATGTCACATACATGGATGACCATTATTCTGTTAAATGTATTTATGTGTAACTTTATTTGCATACTTTGTTCAAAGCATTAACATATTCACTGTGTATAGTGTATGTGATGGCGGACGGGCAATCTATTATTAAGTCCAGACGGAAATCATAACCAGGATTAGTCCACCGATCCTGTCGAGAGTTATTTGCGATAGAAAGGATGGCTCCATGGAAATGTTCATTGTTTGCTAGCTTTGTTATTTTATATAGCACTTCTTCTGCTATCATTTGAGACCTAAGTTTTATTCTTAATTTCCTATATATTTTTTTTCTTTAAAGTATTTTCCTACTCCATGCAATTCCTCAATTTCTTTAAGAGATTGGAGTTGGAGTTGGATTGTAGGTGAAGCGACGCACCCTCGACGTATACTTACAAGTGATGATTGATGATGAAGGTGTTAGATAGCTTTCAAGGTTGATGAGTAATATGGCGTCACTACAAAGATTACAAAGAATACAGAGAATACAGAGATGAACCATGCAGCCAGATGGGCTGAAGAAGTGGACTCGTATAGTATTCAGGTACGGGAAACTGAAGGTATCTTGAGAATGTAAATGAAAAGTGTTCCAAGTGAATCGTTGAGGACACCATTCGCACATGACCGCAGACCTACATACAGAACCCTGTGACACAGGTGAACAATAACCAAAGAATTAATATCAGCATTGTATTTATACCCAATCAAGGCATGAAATCTAAGAAGAACATTACAGACTTTATTTGTAAAGATTCTAGCTAAGTTACTTGTGTTGATACAATGTCTTGTATTTTCAATCCATGCATACATCTATCTAAAGTTCTGGATTAATATACTGATAATTGTGGATAGGAGGTAAAGGGAACACGGGCTGAGGGAAATACCTTTATTCCGACTAGTTTTGCCTGAGTGGCTTCTTCAGAGGAATACTATTCCTCTGAAGAAGCCACTCAGGCGAAACTAGTCAGGAATAAAAGTATTTCCCTCAGCCCGTGTTTCCTTTACCTCCTATCCACATTCGTCACAATGTATACACATACTGATAATTATGAAGTGGAACTACAAATACGTCTGTGTTACTGCTGCGGCACAGAATAACTCTTGGCGGTCTTCTTGTTGCTGTTGCTTCAATGTCTGCATTGAAGACAAAGAAACAATTAGCTTTCTTATGGCTTCAGGAGAGTAATGAGATATTGTTTCTATTCATTTTGCTAACATGCAAACTGTATTTGAAATATCCCTGTTTCTCTGCAAAATACGACATATGTCCTTGCTAGATTGAACCAAAGAGTTTAGCAGTATATTCATCTTTTAGAAATTACCTTAGGATCCTTTTAAAAGTTGACTGGCGTAGGACTGTTCTGAAATCTGATGAGCGTATGAAATCACAGAATTATGTAATGTCTCCAGGCTTTAATTAACTACCTTTATGGATACATATCATATACAGTAGTAGCAAACTTTACTGCTGTTGCAGACCGTCTATGGTGACTATTTTTGGAATACCTCCAAAGGCTGATGGAATGGGCAATATTTTCAGAAAGAACATGGCGTCTATAGGTATAAGGCAAGCATTAACTATCACAAATTGTGTGTTAATTCTTCCCAATTCTTTGTTTCCATAAGGAACTTTTAACAGTATAATTTACTTCGCCGTTGATGTGGCCAAGAGATAGGGTTATGGAAGTCACAGGAAAAGATAGAATAGTTCTTAGATTATGTGCAAATTTTTATCTTTTGACGTTTTATTGTTTTTTACATTGTATTGGGCTCTCCATCCACTGGTTGAGAAACTTACTTTTCCATTCATAACACTTTACTGTTATGTGAAGTGCAGGGTTGTCCGAATGTCTTGTTAATCCTACCAATAGAGGTACAAGTATAACAACAATACAAAATACATGTCCTGGATTCAGGCTGCTTGTAAGTATATGGGCACATGAGCGTGTGCATTCAGGCAAGAACATGGGGGCTGTGCGACATGACGTCACTGAAAGATTCGGCAAACCAGCTCATCCGAAGATGACAATACTGCGATAGGAACATTTTGTTCCATTTTTTTTTCCATTGTTCTTACAGTAAATAAACTGAATCTAGGACATGTATTCTATATTACTGTAATACTTTTACCTCTATTGATAGGGGTAACAAGACATTTAGATCACCCTATATATTGGTTCCCATCAAAACTAAAGCGTCTTCTCCTGTGTCGAGATAAGGAAAAGTTGAATCTGATTCAGCCACGGGAAAATCAATTAAATTAATAACTGGTGGACTCAATCGATGTAAAGTAGATAAGAAGAAACTACAGCTGGTCTGGTTTGAGGGTACCTCTTACCAATCTACAAACTCATTGTACTTATTGTAGTAAAGAAATTGACAGTGGAGATGGACGTCAGACCTACAATCCTACACATAATGAAAATAGGCGTGTTTCTATTTTTTTTATATAATTAGTGTTGTCATTCCAATCCATTCTTGCTTGTATTTTTGATTTTGAAAACTCAATCAAATTAACAACTTCATTGTAAATGACTACTTTATACCCATGTTCAGGCATTTACAAATGTCTACTGGATAACCCTTGCACTATTTTGTTACGTAAGATATTACACATTATTGAAGAATATGTTTCTGAAATTAAATATGTGGTTTTTTTTCTAAATACACATAACTCAAATAAAGTGCAGGCTCTATATATATCATACTTTTATCATTTCTTGTTTTCAGAGAATATGTTTGACTATATTTCACAACTGAATTTTAAATCTGACAATATTCCATAAGGTGTAATCATCAAGTGGTATTGTTCAATAATACAGAGAATCAGATGAAAAGAGTAGCGATAATTGCAGCGTCTTGAGCACTGGCCAAAATAAATGTTCAAAACCAAAAATATTCCCAAAACTTTCAAATGAAGCCTTCAGAATTTTTATATATTAAAAAAATCCTTAGAATCTTCACGTACAAAATTATGAATATTGTAAAATAATCCATGTATAAAGTTAAGTGTGTCTGCTGACTACCTAAAATCCATTAGATATGACCAACACAAAATGATCAGTGATTTACTACCCACAATTTGGTGTACAAATGAAGGCAGAAATCTGGGAGATCGTTTTACCTTAAAAGTATCACTATCCCTTTTAAGCTGAAAAATTACGAAAGTAATATATATATATATATATATATATATATATATATATATATTAATATAATTAAAATTTGCCATTGAAGACTCGCTAAAAGTGCATTTTCGAATACCACATGAAATGCCCATTTAGAAATATCGAATAAAGTTCTCGCGCTTGTCGCCTAAGTACTCTTGATCATACGAATATATAGATTGTACTGGAATTAAAGAGGATAGAATACTTTTATAACTACTTTAGCATGTTGAACCAATTTACATATTGTGGTCTACTTGAGCATCAAATCTTATTTAGTCACAGAAAGCAATTCATGCTGTTAACTGTTACAAAATATATTATGCTGACCAGGGAAAACAACAGAATATGATTGAAATACAGTGCAATGTAAAATGCATGAAAAATTGTACATATAATTGATAAAAGAGGAACATGTACTACATGATCTTTCAATTAGTCTTGCGTACTTACACTGGTAAAGGAATACTATTACTACTTCTGAAAAGAGCTTATTACCTTTTCACATCTTTTCCAAAATCTTACCGCGTGTTTGCCTTCAGGCACCAGGGTAGAGAGCATTTCGAGAGACGTGGCCAGGAAACCCACTCAGGAAGGCCCTACAGGCAGCAAATGATGATGATAGGAAGGCGAATTGCACCCTTCACAGCCAGCGTCGTGATGCAGATATCACAAAAGGGGAAAGAGACGGACAGACAGACGGACAGACGGACAGACGGACAGACAGACAGACAGACAGACAGACAGACAGACAGACAGACAGACAGACAGACAGACAGACAGACAGACGGACAGACGGACAGACGAACAGACAGACAGACAGACAGACAGACAGACAGACAGACAGACAGATAAATAGATAAATAGACAGACAGAGAGAAAGAGAGGAGTATAGTAAAGGGAGGGAGAGAGAGAGAGAGAGAGAGAGAGAGAGAGAGAGAGAGAGAGAGAGAGAGAGAGAGAGAGAGAGAGAGAGAGAGAGAGAGAGAGAGAGAGAGAGAGAGAGAGAGAGAGAGCATCTTCTTATCTGAGGGTTCTGACAGTAATATCTGTTTGTCCGTGTCGTCCAGTGTAACTTAATTTATAAAGAAGCATCGAATCATTTTATTCAGCCACTCAGTGACTTATATCCAATAGCAACTACAGCTTATACCAAGTTAACTAAATCACAGCTGATATTATTCCTATGTCCTCTTGAGGAGAACATGGAGCCTTGTAGGGAGGCTAGTGCTCTTCTAGGTAACAATCGTACCCTATTGAGACTATTCAAGCAATTATTTTCTTCTAGGAATAAGTGAACAGTTGGTTTATAATTCCAAAATACTGTCAAGTTTGTATATCTTGTGATGGTCTTTTTCGGCGTGACAACTTGCAAATTTGAGTACAAACGTGATTTTTTTTTTTGTTTCTTTATAAAACAGAAGAAAATTGAGTTCATCTGGCTGCGAAACCTTTATAGCGCACCTGCTGCGACTCAGGCAAATCTTGAAGTCGGAATACATGCTACCAGGCTCTTATGCTGTCGAAGTCATCTTTTCGGTGTCGCGTACCGGGACATTTCGGACAAGTAAGATAAACTGTATCCATCGGAGATAGTTCCGAGACAAAAAAAAAAAAAAAAAAAAAAAAAAAAAAAAATTGTATGGTTGAACTCTTCTTGAAATGTGAAACCAAAAACGATCAAAAACGTTCTTGTTCCTTATCGCGTTCTCCACTTTCGGAAAGTGGAGAAAGGAGAGTTGGAGAAAGGAGAAAGAGAAGGAGAAGAAAGAAAAGGGTTCTTCCTTCTCCTTTCCTTCTCCTCCTCACTCACTGACTCACTCACTTCTTTATCCCTCTCCTCCCCTCTCCCCATCCCTCCTTAACAATGCCGCCAAACACGACCCCCTACTCTCTCAAACACACCCCCTACCGGCGATTACACCCTAGACACGACCTGGCCACAACTTCTCCACCGTATCTGTAAATATCTATCCTTTCAGCCCTCTCCCTCCTTTAACTCTTTACAGCCTCTAGAGATGATGGTAGCTCGGTAGTTTGCGTGTCTGGTTCGCTAACAGAAGTGCGTGGTTCGTTCTGACTAGCGAATTTGCAAGAAATTGGTTCTTACTTGCCACTTCCCTATGGTTCTTCCTCGAGAAAAAAAAAAAAAATCCTATAAAAAGTGGGTGGACATTTAACAGAAGTAAACTTACTTCTTACTTCTTACTTCTGCTCCGAGGTAGGCGCTTTCAGCCTGTCAGTCGGGCCAGCACACTTCTCCAGATTGTCCTCTCAAAGCTTCCTTCTTCCCTCAAATCCTTTATTTTTTTCCTAATCCATTTGCCTCTAGGATTTCTTCAACTCCATCTTTCCATCTTTTCTTCGGTCTACCTCTAGATCTGCTACCTTCTGGTCTCCAATTCCATCTTTTCTTTGCAATTCTCTCTTCATCCATTCTCTCCAAGTGCCCAAGCCAGGGACAGAAGTAAACTATACAGCAAGAAACAGAGACAATATAAGCAAGAGCACACCATTAACAAGGGCAGTTACTCCGTATACTATACACAGCACACTCCAACTATTCTTAATTTTTTCACAGTCTACCTCCATTTCACTGGGAGTCATGGTGGATCAATGGTTAATATGCTCAACCTGCGTTTTGAAACTAATGGGATCAGATATTGCCATGTGGACAGTTACCTCTAGAAAGGACATAATCTCTGCATCTTCTCTCGAACTTCTCGTCCTCGTATTCTTTACTTTGAACAACCATGTAGAGTCATACCTTACAAGCATCTGTTGGAGACACGTGGAAAATGCCATACCAGTCGCAAATTAACAGGCGTGACAAAAACACAATATTCCAGAGGAAGGTGGTTTAATCCTTGGTAGAAAAATAACATTAAATGACTGAGATATGAGGCTGAAATACACATTCGAAACAAAGAATAAGGATTGGAAAATATCTGGTCTTACTAAAGCCCATATATATATATATATATATATACATATATATATATATATATATATATATACACACATATATATGTATAAGGGAAGCCAATGTCTTCTGAACTACCATTCGGCGACGACAATCATCATTTCTTTTTTCCTTTTCACATTCAAAATCATGAAATCCTACTTTTTCTCTTTCTCTCTATCAGCACATATACTCCGTTATTACTTCTCTATGTACATATATTTCTATAATCTTTCTTAATCTCGCCTCTTCATAATTTTTTATCCTGACTTAGAAGCTCCATCATCGCCCATTATAACGACCACAATTGCATAGAAAAAAAATAAAGGTACATTAGGAAAGAAAGAAAAAGAAGAAGAAGAACGCGAAGAAAAAGAAGAAGAAGAAGAAGAAGAAGAAGAAGAAGAAGAAGAAGAAGAAGAAGAAGAAGAAGAAGAAGAAGAAGAAGAAGAAGAAGAAGAAGAAGAAGAAGAAGAAGAAGAAGAAGAAGAAGAAGAAGAAGAAGAAGAAGAAGAAGAAGAAGAAGAAGAAGAAGAAGAAGAAGAAGAAGAAGAAGAAGAAGAAGAAGAAGAAGAAGAAGAAGAAGAAGAAGAAGAAGAAGAAGAAGAAGAAGAAGAAGAAGAAGAAGAAGAAGAAGAAGAACGCGAAGAAGAACGCGAAGAACGCGAAGAAGAAGAAGAAGAAGAAGAACGCGAAGAAGAAGAAGAAGAAGAAGAGGAAGAGGAAGAAGAAGAAGAAGAAGAAGAAGAAGAAGAAGAAGAAGAAGAAGAAGAGGAAGAGGAAGAGGAAGAGGAAGAGGAAGAGGAAAAAGAAGAAGGAGAAGGAGGAGAAGAACGCGAAGAGGAAGAACGCGATAAAGAAGAAGAACGCGAAGAAGAAGAACGCGAAGAAGAAGAATGCGAAGAAGAACGCGAGGAAGAAGAACGCGAAGAAGAAGAAAAAGAAGAAAACAAACTAAGAAATATGAACGAAGAATGGGATAAGCAACGAAGTCCTTAGTTCCCCCCTGTGGCGGGGTCCTTTGTATCGGCGTGGCCGCTCCTGGGGAGGGGGACTGTGGATGCGGCCGGTGGCGCGGGTCCCTTCACCCTTTGTTCATTCGTAGGCGGCCCTGCTGATGCCTTTGCCTTGCCCGGGGGAGGAGAACCCTAGTAGCCGTGGTCCGGGGAGGGGCAGGAGAAGTTAGATGAGGAGAGAAAACGGGAAGGGGAGAGAAAACGAATGAAAATGGAAGATGTTGGAAAGATGTGAGTAAAGAGGAGGACTAGTTGGTGACGGAAAAACGACGGGTCAGATGGAGTGGGGTTGGGTTAGGTGGGTTTAGGTTGAGTGGGTTGGGACTGGGGAGGAGTTGAGGTGGATGGGGGTGGAGAGGAATGTGTGGAAGGGTGATACGAAAGGACATATACAGGAAAAGATATATATCTATATATATATATATATATATACACTCTATATATATATATATATATATATATATATATATATATATACTGAGAGAAGGGCATGGTGAGGAAGACGAGAAGAGGGAGAACAAAAGCTTATAGAAAGGAATAAAAAAGGAAGATAGGAAAGAATGTAAGGTGTGTATCAGGAAGTACCCCAGGGTGAAAAAAAAAATATACGCGAACGGGGTATTAGGAGGATTAAACGAGGAGAAATATCCAAAGGAAGTAAAGGAGATGGGAAGAAATAGAGGGACAAAGATAAGGAAAATAGACAGGTAAAGGAAATGCCGGGGCAAGAAGAAGGTCGTGTGAGAATGGAAGGCATGGCGAGACGACAAAGACGCTCAGTGGGTTTTGCGTCTCATTCGCCTTGAATAAGATTGCAAAGAATGGTCTTCTCTTCACGACAGTGCTCCTTGATGTTGTTTGGTGCAATAGAGTGTCATGATTTATGTTTATGATTATTGTTACTATATATTTTTGATTGATGTCTTTATCGTCATCATCATCATCATCATCGTCATCATCATCATCATCATCATCATCACATCATCATCATCATCATCATCACCGTCAACATCAATTTCATTATCATGACTATTACTATTTTCATTATCATGACTATTACTATTTTCATTATCATGACTATTACTATTTTCATTATCATGACTATTACTATTTTCATTATCATGACTATTACTATTTTCATTATTATCATCGTTATTATTATCATCGTTATTATCATCATCGTTATTATTGTCATCGTTATCATCATCATCATCATCATCATCATCATCATCATCATCATCATCATCATCAATTATTATCATTATTATTATTACTAATGTTATCATTAATATAATTTTGTCAGACGTATTAAAGGAACCTTTTAAGTTAAAGTTGCGAAGGAAAGATAGCAAAAGGAGACAATTAAATGATGAAGAGGTATAAAGTACTTTTAAATATATATACATTTTTTCTAAGGAGTAAGTATCCACAGCACGACTATAACTTTACGAGCGAATATTGTAATTAACTTTTGCTGTGTTTCCTACTTTATATTTCTTGCTGTTGCGCGACGGGAGGTTTGAACTCTTTTGTTAAGTACATATTGATTGACCACTTCCTTGTAAATTTTGTCATATATCATTGCTCAAACCACTAATCAACTGAAATCAGCTGAGGGAAAACCCTTTGGCACAGATGGAGGTATACACATGTTGCTGTTCTATATATTTTTTCTATTTCAATTTCATTTAAGACCCCAAATAGCTCAGTAACCGATTGAATTATTGAGACTTGTCAATTAGTCTTTGTTTTCAGTTCCACGCGCACCAAACTCGAGGAATCCGAACTTGAAACCACAGTCCTCTCAATGCAATCTAACGTCTAGAGCTCTGCCATGGGCCATACACCAAGAATTAATATCTATTTTGGTTGTTATCAGACATGTATACATGTTAAACAAGAAGTAAGTGTTTAAACAGTGTTTACACGTAAGGGAGACATCAAGTAATGTTTTCATTTATTTGTTATTATCGATCCCGTCCTCGTATTCAGTCAATAAAAGCCTAATCTTCTTAGTGTGGAAAGGAATACGATCCGAGTGATCTGGAACCCATTTCGGTACAGTTTCCAGTGTCTCTGTATACAACAATTGCTACCTCCCTCCCCTTGTATTTATCTTCTATTTATTTATCTTTTTCAGGTGATCACTACATAGCCATACTGGTTTTCTGGCAAGATAAAGGTTTATGTATTACGTGAATCGTCGTCGTCGTCGTTGATGGCATCTCGTTTCCAAGTAAACCATTCCAGTGGTTCTTTCTTTTGTAGAGGACAGTTTGGTTCAGTGCGCGTGTCGAATGTGGCTCAGATATCTAATCCTCGCGTGTATCATTCCTGGACAGTGCTCACAGCTTATTGTTGGCACTGGCTTTTCTCGTTTCTCTCCTTTCCTTGTCCTAAAAAAAATCGGGTGTTTTCAAAATGTTCAGCTCCTAACTGAATGGTTTCACTCCATCTTGCTCGATCTTGAGATGCAATTTCCCAGTTGACAAGGTTAATGTTGTTTCGCTTAATAAAGGCTGCTCCTTTTATCGTCGGAGCAGCGGCCTCCCATGAACGAGCTCACTACAGAGACATCTTTGGAGAGCACTTTCCTTCGGATGTAGCCAGCCCATCGAAGCGGGTGGAGCATGATGGTTGTCTGAACGCTTTTTAGGCAAGCTTTCTCTAAGCCGGCGTTCGTAGTGATGCGACCCTCTCACTTGATATTCAAGATGGTTCGCAGGTTAGACTGATGGAAGCGTTCAAAATTTTCGATATCCTTTCGATAAAGTGTCCAGATTTCACAGCCGTGGAGGAGGGTGGAAAATACGACTACTTGATAAGCCAGATCTTTGTTGGTCAATATTTTACTTCAAGCGCCCAAAGGCGTAGGAAGTGGTCTGAATGCAATGTTTCACGTCTTTTTCGGTTCTGGCAGTGGTGGCAAGAAAACTGCCGACGTAACGGAAAGCATCCACGAATTCAACGACCTCATCGCTGATAGTGATGTGTGGCTGTGGAATATTGGTGCCAGGAGGAAGTTTTGCCTTGAGTTTCGTTTTCGAGATGTTGACTTTCAGGCTAAAGGACTTGTACGTTTATGAGAAGTTGTTGGTCGACGTTTGAAGATCTTGTTTGGTGGAACAGAAAGCTGCATTATCATCCGTATGCTGCAGTGCTGTGATGACGTTGACCTGGAATGACTGGAAATAACGCTAATCAGAGAAGTCTCTGGACGAGAATGGTTCTACCCGGATAAGGTAATGACTGGAAATGGGGCTTACTGGAAATGGCCGTAGCTGACAATGGTTGTAGTCAGAAGTGGTTCTGACCGGTCTTGGCCGGAAGTTGATTCGACCGGGGATGCTACTGGCTAGGAATGGCACCATAAGGGGGTAGGACTGGTTGAAAATAGTTCCGGCCTGAGAAAATGGCTTTTGTTGAAAAAAAAAAAAAAAAATCCGGTCAGTAATAGTGCTGGCCGGAAATTATTTTGACTGAAAACGGCTCTGTTTGAGAATGGCACTTGCTGGAACTGGCGATGGCATGGAATGGCACCGCTGGGGAATGACTGGCCGGAGAGGAATCTGGCTGGGAATAGCTCTGCTCAGGAATGATGTTGCCTGGGAATGGGGCTGGTCGAGAATGGCGTTGGCTGGAAACTGCAGACCTGGAATGACGTTTGCTGGAAATGTCTTTGGATGGTATATGTTTTACGTAAGAAATGCAGACTGGGAATATCGCTGGCTTTAAATGGAGCTGTCATGTAACAGAATTCCTGGCAAGACATGAATATCAAAGATGAACTACCAACTATATCGTTTTGGTTACGATAAAATCAGGTGCTTACCTTAAAGCTAAAAAGTTAATTACTGTTTCGCTTCTATTCTATATCTTGATATTCCACTAAGGTTACTTACTTCGGGCTCTCGGTTTTTGACACCATGCTACCTCCTGTAGCGTCCAATTGACATGCCGACTCGACTCAGACAGCTCAGCGCTGATTTTCTGTTGTTTCTTGCGGAGGTCAGCAATTTACTGAATAGTGTTTATCTGCCTGGTGCGACTAAAGGTCGATAATGGCACTGGACAGCAATGGCGTTGGCCAGCAATGGCGTTGGACAGGAATGACACTGATCGGTGTTGGCCATGTCGGGAATTCATCTGACCGAATATATTACTGGCCTGGAAAGGTAATGGCAGGAAATGACACTATGCGGGAACGGATCTTGCCAGGCTTAGTTCTGACCTGGAAAGTAATATTGGGATGAAAAATAGCTCCGGCCGTTAGTGACGCTAGGTGGGGATGGCTTTGTCAATAAGTGACATAGCTGAAACTTGCGCTGGCCGGGAATGGCTGATCTGGAATGATACATACATACATACATACATACATACATACACACATACACACATACACACATACACACATACACACATACACACATACATACATACTGTACATACATACTGTACATACATACTGTACATACATACATACATACATACATACATACATACATACATACATACATACACACACACACACACACACACACACACACACACACACACACACACACACACACACACACACATACATACATACATACATACATACATACATACATACATACATACATATACCAAAGGCTTTTTCCACCTACACGGGGGGTAGCCAAAAAGAAAAAGGCATAGAAACCACTCCCACCCATTCCATTTCCTATATATTCCACTCCCCTCCACCCTCCTCCCTCCCTCTTGGCACTTGGAATGATACTGGCCGGAAATGATCCTGACCTAGAATGTCTAAGGATGGAAAGTTCTCTTACAAGAAACAGCATCACTTGCAATTGGTTCTGGTTTGACAGAGTTTTACCTGGGGTGGTTCTGATCTGCAATGAGGTTGGCTGGAACTTGGGCTTCCAGGAAATGGCTCTGGCTAAGAATGCCCCTGGCCATCAATGACGCTGGCCATGAATGGTTTTGGTCGTGAATAGCTGTGGTCGATAATGACAAGGAATGGGTCTGGCCTGGAATGACGCTATCCATGAATGGCCCTAGTCATGAATGGCCAAAGCCAGGGATGTCACAGGCCGAGGCTACGTCTGCCTCCTGGATCCTGATGTTGAATCTCGGCTGAATTCATCGAATGTTTTTATACGAAAAGATGGATTCAAAACCGAATCATTCTGCACATATTCAAATTCAGTCTCTCTCTCTCTCTCTCTCTCTCTCTCTCTCTCTCTCTCTCTCTCTCTCTCTCTCTCTCTCTCTCTCTCTCTCTCTCTCTCTCTCTCTCTCTCTCTCTCTCTCTCTCTCAATCTCTCTCTCAATCTCTCTCTCAATCTCTCTCTCAATCTCTCTCTCAATCTCTCTCTCAATCTCTCTCTCAATCTCTCTCTCAATCTCTCTCTCAATCTCTCTCTCAATCTCTCTCTCAATCTCTCTCTCAATCTCTCTCTCTCTCTCTCTCTCTCTCTCTCTCTCTCTCTCTCTCTCTCTCTCTCTCTCTCTCTCTCTCTCTCTCTCTCTCTCTCTCTCTCTCTCTCTCGTGCTCTCCTTCTTGTACTCTTCTTCTTAAGTTCTTCATCTACCTCTTGTTTTTTTTTCGTTTTTTTTTCCTCCGCTCATTCTCTTGTTTTCTTGCTAATTATCTCTTTGGCTTTTTCTCACTCGTTTTCTTTAATTCTCATTTTTGCTCTCATTTTTCAACACTCGCTGTATAATTTGCTCACTTTACCCCTTTAATCTTTTTCTTTCAGTTTTACTTTATTGTTTTCACTCTTATGATCTTGCTCTTTCTCTCTCGTTCTTTTTTGCTTATATGTTACCATTCTCTCTCTCTCTCTCTCTCTCTCTCTCTCTCTCTTTCACACACACACACACACACACACACACACACACACACACACACACACACACACACACACACACACACACACACACACACACACACACACACACACGCACGCACGCACGCAACCTCGTGGGGCAGTGGTTAGAGTTATTGCATGCCACTACGGCGGTCCGGGCTCGAATCCCGCCCAGGGCTGAAATAATTTCAGTATCGCTGCGCTGCCGGTTGTTACTCCAACTCTCGTGGGCAGGGAGTTGGGTGTGTGTGTGCGTGTAAGGTCACAGTATTATCCATAGATTGGTCATACGAGCTCTGAGCTCTCATCCGGGAGGTCAATAACTGTCGATCACGAGTCCAACACGTGATCCAAGACAATGGTGAATCACACACTCACACACACAGCCTTTTTCCTCCTCTTTTTCTCGTTTTTTCTTCCACTACTCTCTCATGCCCTCTCTTTCTTTTTCATCTCTTTATTTATTCTTATTTATTTAGTTATTTTTCTCTCGTCTTTGTTCCGTTCTTTTGCTCTTTCTTCTCTTTTTCCCTTTTTAACTTTCTCCCTCCCACCTCCTCCCATCTCCCTTACCTCTCTCTCTCTCTCTCTCTCTCTCTCTCTCTCTCTCTCTCTCTCTCTCTCTCTCTGTCTCTGTCTCTGTCTCTCTCTCTCACTCTCTCCCCCGAGTCAAGGTGTGGTGCTGACTACATATTTTATGCAGTCAATATTTTAAAAGCTTTTTTGACGTCCCTGTCGACCAAGTCACTCAGTATTTATTTATGACTGGTCATTAACCTCCAATAAAAAAGAAAAGAAAAAAAAAAGATAAAAAAGAGAGAGAGAGAGAGAGAGAGAGAGAGAGAGAGAGAGAGAGAGAGAGAGAGAGAGAGAGAGAGAGAGAGAGAGAGAGAGAGAGAGAGAGAGAGAGAGAGAGAGAGAGAGAGAGAGAGAGAGAGAGAGAGAGAGAGAGAGAGGAGAGAGAGAGAGAGAGAGAGAGTGAGAGAGAGAGAGAGAGAGAGAGAGAGAGAGAGAGAGAGAGAGAGAGAGAGAGAGAGAGAGAGAGAGAGAGAGAGAGAGAGAGAGAGAGAGAGAGAGAGAGAGAGAGAGAGAGAGAGAGAGAGAGAGAGAGAGAGAGAGAGAGAGAGAGAGAGCTGGTCACTTTTAAGTTCTACCATCCCTCCATTCTCCTTGATATGCCTTTCGCTCTCTCTTTCTCTTTCACTCTCGTTTTCCCTTTCTGTTTTCTCTCTCTCATTCTCGTTTTTGGTCTTCCTTCATTACTATCTCTCTATGCTCTCTATCACTCTCTTGTCTTTTCCTTCTCGGACTCTTTCTCAGTCTTTCTCTCGCTCTTTTTGTTTCTCTTTACGTCTTTCTTTAGACCTTTCTTTGTCCCTACTCTCTTAGCCTCTTCATCACTCTTTATCTATACCTTACTCTCGATTATGCTCTCGGTTTAATTCTTTCGCTCTAAATTTGGCTTTTAGTCTCTCTTTCTCTCTCAAGCTCTTGATCTGTCTCTTTTGGTTTTAGTCTGTTGCTTAAACTGTCGGTCTCTCTTTTCCTCTTGCTCTCACCTTTGGTTTCTCTCTCTGTACCTATCACTCTAATGACCCCCTATTGTTTTCTCTCCCCCCCCCTCTCTCTCTCTCTCTCTCTCTCTCTCTCTCTCTCTCTCTCTCTCTCTCTCTCTCTCTCTCTCTCTCTCTCTCTCTCTCTCTCTCTCGTTCAATCTTTTACTCTGGCCCTCACCCTCATTCTCGCTCTCTTTTGCTCTTGCACTCTTTTCTTTTGTTTTCATTAACGGTCTCTGTCACTCTCTCTCTCTTACCCCTTTCTTGCTTTTGCTCTCTTGGTATCTCTTTCTCTCACTCGGCTTCTCTTTATTTTGAGATGTCTCTTTCGGTTTTGCTACCTTCATCTCTCTTTATCTTCGATGCCTTGGTCTCTGTCATGTCTCTTGA